>NC_134500.1:14584707-14734707 GCF_040206685.1 Ascaphus truei
TCCTTTTGTAATGCAATCCAATATATATGGTAATTTGTGTTATGTACCAGGATATAACTCTGATACGATTTATATATTATAATTCAATGAATGAATAAATAAATTATGTCTACTGTTATTTTTGCTTCTTCTTATGAATCTTTCCATCCAAAGGAATATTTCTAAATGTCATTATCTCCATTTATTTAATATATACCCCTTCCATATTGTTCCTTTAATCAGCAATTACACCTGTAGGAGGACATGTGCAGAGGTACACAATGGAGACTGTTTTAAGGTGAAATTAAAACAAGGCTTTATTGTGCCTGTCGCTTTAAACACAGCAAAAATATATGAAAATAAGCCAAACAAAAAACCTATCTCTGCTTTGGAGACTATCTACACATGTAGCTCAGCCCTCTCTGACTGGGTTGGTTAGCTAAGCTATTTACCAGCCCCAAAATATAAACACATATACAGATATATTACAGTTCCAAAAGAAAGTCTTATCTGTTCTCCTGAAGCTGTAGGGGAAGTCCTCTCTGCTCTCCTGGGTAAGCACCTTTGTGTGCTACAGCAATGTCTGTCCAGGTTTTGAGGTCTGGTCCCCTTGTCTTGCTATCAGCATACAGTCCAGTCCTTCTGCTTCTCAAGACAGCAGTTCCTCTGGTCAGTCTCCCCAATTGTGCGACTCAGGAATCTCTGCTCTGTCTCCTCGTTCAGCTCAGGTGTGAGCTAAGGAGTCTTACTTCCTGTCTCAAAAGGCAGGCCTTTTCTAACACCTCTAATCAGCCAGGTGCTGGTCAATTAACCAGCACCTTGCTGGATTAGAGGCAAGTTTTCTGAACAGGGTAAGTCCCCTGTTACACCACCTCTAATATAATATATTTATTAAAACAGGATTAGACCCTGGGGATCTCCCGAGAAGCGTGTTTTTTCGAGCTCCATGGACCCCTGATTCCCGAGATACCTAGCAGTGAAGTTGCTGGTGTTACAGTACTTCCTGGTTTTTCCAGGGGATTTAAATGGCCGGCCAATAGAAAGCCTCAACTTATGACATTGCAGCTTCCTGTAGAGCTGCAGGACCCGCGGGATTTGACATGCGTTTGTTTCCACGTAGGGAGATTTGAAGCCAGGAAGTGTCGTGGGAACGGGGGCGATCCCTGGACCTGAAAACAATGTGTGGTTAAGCAACAGGCCTAGTTCTGGCAAGGCTGTTTCTGTTATTTGATTAAATGCATAATAAGCATCTATATCAGGGGTGGCCGACTGCAGTCCTCAAGGGCCACCAACAGGCCAGGTTTTCAGGATATCCCTGTTGATTGATTGAGCCACCTGTGCTGAAGCATGGATATCCCCAATACCTGGCCTGCTGGTGGCCCTTGAGGACTGAGTTGGCCACCCCCTGATCTATATACAGAAAGGCAAATGTATCTCATTTCCTAAACTTGTTGGACGCATTTATTTTGTTGGTTGCTCTTCCCAGTATATAAATATGTTAATCACGTTGGCTGCCAAGTACTTTGGTAGAGAGGTTTATTTCAACTCGCACATTACAAAGCAAAGGCAGGTCATGGGCACTAAGGCTGCGGCCCCTGTGTTACCTGCAGCACGTGCGCCTGGCGGCGCGTGCACAGTTGAAAGCCGCGTTGTGCGGTCTAGGGGGAGCGATGGGGGGTGCTGCCCTGACACGGGGGAAGGGGGCGTGGCCATGACGTCAGCGCAGCACAAAGCACAGCACACTCCTATTGGGCCACACAATCTGCCCTACCATTGGCTGCGCGCGCCAACCATGTGACCGTGTCGCGACAAGTAAAGACAACATTCTGGCCTTCCCTGCCAGCGGACTGGGGTCCTGGCCCACGGCTGATTCATTCTCCCAACTGCTGCCTAACTCCTCTCGCTATTTCCCATAACCATTTTCCAAATGGCAAGCCGCTCACAGGATGTGCAAACTAAATTAATGCTCAATAATACAGATGTTTAAAATGCTTCTGTTTGCGGCTATGAAATGACATTTCAGGTAGGTTTCTAGTGTCAGAAAGAAGAAATATTCACCTGTAAAATACAGCAATTCTCAGGGCTTTTAAGTGGCTAGAGACTGATGTCTAGACCAGGGTTGTTCAGTCAAGCCCCCCCAACCGGTCAGGTTATCAGGATATCCCTGCTTCAGCACAGCTGGGCTATCCTGAAAACCTGGCCTGCTGGGGGAGGGGGAGGCGTTGAGGACTGGAGCTGAGCATCGTGGTTTAGATAATCAGGTACATTGATCCAGGTAAGGTGGATAGGGGAGCGCGGCCTGAATGACTTGTCTATCACTGAAGTAATTCTATTCCCAAATCTGTGCAGATGATTCTATAATCGAAAAGGGTTACGAGAGTCACTGCGCAGTTTGCCCAGCATCCGTATTGTTTAATGTAAATCCCCACAGCTTGCAACCATGGTTATAGCGCTCTGTTATCAATTATAGATCTGTTCCATTTCATTTGCCATTCTAATGTCAGAAATACTGTTTATTTATTTATATTTATTATTATTATAATTATTTTTATTTACTCTCCAAACCTATGTTTTAAAAATCTAGCTACTCGTTATCTACTCAAAGCTGATTACTGCTGACGTAATATTTGTCTGAAAGAAATCTCAAGGTATTTACCAGTTTATTCAGTAGTTTCTAATAATGAGTAGATATTTATGAATGTTAAGCAATCGGGTGTTCATACAGTACAGACGTATACATGTGTGTGGGTGTGTGTATGTATGTATGTAGCCCCCTATGCCTACGGGAAATTCGCGGCCGACTACGTGTGCTGCTTGTACCTGTACCCTCACAGGAGGCCTGAGCCTCCGCTTTTGGGAACCTAGCATGAGCGCTCTCTCTCTCTTAGGCCTCAGACATGGTGCCGCAGACCGTGCGGCTCAGCGAACAGGCTGCCTTAAGACAATGTTCGCGTCTATGCGCCATGCGGGCGCGGAAGCAGGAGGGGGCGCGGGTTGCACGAGAAATCATTTCAAAATGATTTCTTGGCACAACAGGCCGGTCACGTGAGCTGGTTCGCCCAGTGAGGGCGAACCAGCTCCGTGACGCCCTTTCGGCACGCCCCCATGGGCCGTTTAGTATAGCCAGGGAAAACACCCGCTTTCCCTCAGCCTCTGCGCGCCTCCGCACGGGAGAATTCACTATGTCCGAGGCCTTAGTGCAGTGCCTCCACCTGTGAGGGATCTCAGGCGTTGACAGGATGACTCCTCACATGAACCAATATAACCAGCAATAATAATATCACACCAGATATATATAACTCGTCTTTACTATACACTACATAACAGTAGAACACAACCGTACAATACACGGATGCAATAATACAACCCCTTGAGTGGTTCACCCAAAGTACTGAGGGTGCATTGGGCACCTATAACCCCGGTGTCCGCACAAGCAATCCCACCCAAGTGTGAGGAAGTGCTACCCCCCTGTGATGTGTAGGTGCACGTTGGTATCTTCCTGGTCACAGGCCCGACCAGGGAATAATGAGAGGAGGATGCTGGATCAAGTCCCACGCAGCGGGGCCTCCAACACAACGCCCCTCACACCTAATCCAGGGCGCTATCCTCAGTGAAGTCTCCAGCCGGAGGGTTCCACCTCTGTGCTGCCACGTGTAGCTCTTGTCCAAGATCGCAGTCCGCCGCGTGGACATCCGTCCACCGGTGCAGTAGTTCTGCTGCAGGTCTAATGGTAAGGGTCCCTATCTGAGGCCTTCCCTACAATACTGCACTGTATTTGTCTCAGGGCCTAACTGGGGCTTAAGGGGCAAGGTCTGGCCTAGTCCAGGAGCGTACTCGCTCTTGAGACAATACCTCTCCCTTCAGAGGCTCCGTGGTGTCTGCCCATGCTGTCTACAGGCCCGCAGAGGACATCTAGCTCCACAAAATGGACGCTTGCTCACAATTGGCCGGGGCGGCGCATGTGACCAAACCCGAGGCTTCTGGGAGTTGTAGTTCCACTCAGTGCATGCAGAGCCATTTCAAGATGGCCGCCACAACTTCTCCCGATCCACCGGAGCAATGCAGGGACAGCTCCCCCTCCTCCGGGCAGGCAAGGGGGACCCCGCTACTATATATATATCTATATCTATCTCTCTATATATATCTCTCTATATCTATCTATATCTCCTTTAGTTGAAATTCCTATCAATGGACTCATATGCAGTGTTGTTGCCAGCATTTGTTTTTATTTCCAGGAATTGCAGGGAGGGCTATTGACTGACTAGATCTCCTTCAGTAAGTAGGGTTGCCAGCTGGAAGCATGTTAAAGAAAACAAATTGAATCCGTATTTCTGAGGCATTCCGAGATTTTGGACACTTTGGCCTAGATGCGCTAAGCTCTGCTAGGCTACTTAACAGGACAATAACCTAAGTTGACGTCGAAAATTGACCGCCATGGAACCCACGCTTTCTGGGGTTCCGCACTCCCCCCTGTCGGCGCCGGGATCCAACTTCCGCCCGACTGGAGGGGCGAGCGTGATAGCCCACGGACCCGAGGGTGAGGGGGATGTGTGTGTGTGTGTTTTTTCCTCGTCGATTTCAAATATATGGAGTCCAGGAGGTGCTGGAACCAAGACTCCCTTCTGTTCACTTCAACTTGAACAAAAAGCGCTCAATTAGTGGAAATAGCTGCTTTGTTTTTACTTTCTCGTCTTTGAATTGCAGGTCACGCTGACATTGACGTGAATAGCATCTCCCCAAATGCAGAGGTATGTTATCAGCAAATTAATACTCCCCTCATTTGCACATTTTGTAACAAAACTATTCCTTGGTGAAGCGATACCCTTCAAGCATTGATTTAATTGTGTCGCTATTGGCAGGATCTTGATAAAATGTAAAGCACTCGTTTAATTGCTCGTGGTTTGAGAAAGATAGAATGGTTGAACAGTGTCACCTGAAATGTGCCTGATAACGGCTCTATACGGTAATTAAATGTATTATTTATATTTTATGCAGCAATACACTGGCTAGCTGAATCTAGTAACCTGAATATGTTACAAACCTTGACAACTGCAATTGTTTTATCTTAATGCTCCAATAGTTACACTTTAATTTTTTTTTAGTTGTAAACATTGTTAACTGGGAAGTGGAGACTTCCTTATCCATCGGACATCTTCATATCTGCATTGTTCTAGCTGGCAGAAAACGGTGACACAGTCAATTATAAGAATACCCTGTTTGTATGTCAAAAAAGAAAAAAAATGGCAATCCTAGTGCTTTACTCAAAAATATATTTTCATGTTTTTGCTACCTTTTTAAAACTACTACTGGCCTTGCTCTTTGGTACACTTCTTTCTTAATGTTATATTCCATTCCTCCAGATATTATCTTATTATACTATATTAGTGAAAGCACTGTATGTTTGCCTGCCTGCCTGGATGTCCGGTGTCCCTAGGGGAAATCTCATTGGTCCCTTGGCCCGCCCGCCCCCGCACACCTCTCATTGGCCTGAGGCGGAGTGACGGGCCAAAGGACACACAGGGACACACACACACACAGGGACACACACACACACACACACACACAGGGACACACACACACACAGGGACACACACACACACAGGGACACACACACACGGACACACACACACACGGACACACACACACACACACACACACACACACACACACACACACACACACACACACACACACACACACAGTGACAGACACACACACACACACGGACACAGGGACACAGGGACACACACAGTGACAGACACACACACAATGACAGACACACACTGTTACATACATTAGCGGGGCTCACAGTTAGCAGCACCCACGCGCACCTCCTCCTCTCCCCGTGTCTCCCGCGCTTTCACCCCGACCCCCCCCCCCTCCCCCGGCGCCGCTACAGTCAGCGGGACACACACACTATTATTAGCCCTTCAGCGCCCCCCCCCCACCCAGTGTCAGCGGCCATGCGAGACCCCCCCTCTATATCTCCCACCTCTCCCCCCCCACACATATACATGCCCCCCCCTCCCCGGCGCTACAACTCACCCCTCCCCGGCGGGGGAACAGCCAGTGGCCAGGCAGGCTGCCTCGCGGCGCCGAGTGCCCAAGATGGTGGCGCCCGGGACACAGCAGGGGAGCGGCCACAACACGCTGCCTCCCGCCTCAGATCCACGTGGGACCTGCCGGATGGGTGAGTGAGCGGCCTTCACCTCCCCTCCACCCCCCCTTCACCCCCCCTCCACCCCCCCTTCACCTCCCCTCCCCTCCACCCCCCCTCCCCTCCAGTGTCAGTGTCTCCCCGATACCCCCCCCCCCCCCGGCGCCGCTACAGTCAGCGGGGGAGCGAGCGAGCGCCCGGGACACAGCGGGAGAGCGGCCACAACACGCTGCCTCCCGCCTCAGATCCACGTGGGACCTGCCGGACGGGTGAGTGAGCGGCCTTCACCTCCCCTCACCCACCCCTCACCCCCCATCACCTCCCCTCACCCCCTTTCACCTCCCCTCACTCCACTTCTCCCTTCCACCCCCTTCACCTCCCCATTTACCTACCCCCCCTCCACCCCCCCTTCACCTCCCCTCCACCCCCCCCTTCACCACCTCCCCTCCACCCCCCCATTCACCTCCCCTCCACCCCCCCTTCACCTCCCTTCCACCCCCCCTTCACCTCCCTTCTACCCCCTCCCTTCCACTCCCCCCCCTTCACCTCCCCTCCACCCCCCCTTCACCTCCCCTCCACCCCCCCTTCACCTCCCCTCCACCCCCCCTTCCCACCGCCTCCCCTCCACCCCCCCTTCCCACCGCCTCCCCCCCCCTTCCCACCGCCTCCCCCCCTTCCCACCGCCTCCCCCCCCCTTCCCACCGCCTCCCCCCCTTCCCACCGCCTCCCCCCTCCCTTCCCACCGCCTCCCCTCCACCTTCCCACCGCCTCCCCCCCCTTCCCACCGCCCTTCCCACCGCCCCCCCCCCTTCCCACCGCCTCCCCCCTCTTCCCACCGCCTCCCCCCGCCTCCCCCCTTCCCCCCCTTCCCACCGCCTCCCCCCCTTCCCACAGCCTCCCAGCCCCCCTTCCCACCGCCTCCCCCCACCCCTTCCCACCGCCTCCCCCCCCCTTCCCACCGCCTCCCCCCCTTCCCACCGCCTCCCCCCCTTCCCACCGCCTCCCCCCCCTTCACACCGCCTCCCCCCCTTCCCACCGCCTCCCACCCCCCCTTCCCACCGCCTCCCCCCCCCCTTCCCACCGCCTCCCCCCCCCCTTCCCACCGCCTCCCTCCCACCACCTCCCCCCCCCTTCCCACCGCCTCCCACCCCCCTTCCCACCTCCTCCCACCCCCCGCCATCCCACCGCCTCCCACCCCCCGCCACCCCCCGCCTTCCCACCTCCTCCCACCCCCCGCCCTCCCACCCCCCGCCTTCCCTCCGCCTCCCCCTTCCCACCACCTCCCCCCCCTTTCCACCACCTCCCCCCCTTCCCACCACCTCCCCCCCTTCCCACCACCTCCACCCTCCCCCCCTTCCCACCACCTCCCCCCCTTCCCACCACCTCCCCCCGCCTCCCCCTTCCAACCACCTTCCCCCTCCTTCCCCTTCCCACCACCTTCCCCCTCCTCCCCCTTCCCACCACATCCCCCCTTCTCTCCCTTTCCACCACCTTCCCCCTCCTCCTCCTTCCCACCACTTCCCCCCTTCCCACCACCTCCCCCCTTCTCCCCCTTCCCACCACCTCCCCCCTTCTCCCCCTTTCCACCACCTCCCCCCTCCTCCCCCTTCCCACCACTTCTCCCCTCCCCCCCCCCGCTCCCCTTCCCCCCCGCTCCCCTTCCCCCCCCCGCTCCCCTTCCCCCCCCCGCTCCCCTTCCCCCCCCCTCCGCTCCCCTTCAACCCCCCTCCGCTCCCCTTTCCACCCCCCCCTCCGCTCCCCTTTCCACCCCCCCCTCCGCTTCCCCCCCCTCCACCTCTTTTTCCCCTTTCCCCTCCCACCCCCTCCCACACTTCCACCCCCTCCTCTAACCCTTCCCCCCCCTCCTCTAACCCTTCCCCCCCTCCTCTAACCCTTCCCCCCCTCCTCTAACCCTTCCCCCCCCTCCTCTAACCCTTCCCCCCCCTCCTCTAACCCTTCCCCCCCCTCCTCTAACCCTTCCCCCCTCCTCCACCCCTTGCCCCCCTCCTCCACCCCTTGCCCCCCTCCTCCACCCCTTGCCCCCCTCCTCCCCTTCTGCCTTTCACCCGCCCTTACTCCGGCCGCCTCTGCCTTTCACCCACCCCCTCACAGCCGCTGCACGCACTCAACAGACACCCGCCACACTCGATACATACCTGCCGCCACACACACCTCCTGCCTCCCGCCCCTACGCACCGACATCACTGACCCACCGCCTCACACCCTAGCAGGACCCCCCACTCACAGACAGCACTCACAACCCACGCGCCAGCCGCCGCCTCACACCCTTGCAGGACCCCCACTCACAGACAGCACTCACAACCCACGCGCCACCCGCCGCCTCACACCCTAGCAGGACCCCCACTCACAGACAGCACTCACAACCCACGCACCACACGCCGCCTCACACCCTAGCAGGACCCCCACTCGCACAGCACTCACAACCCACGCGCCACCCGTCGCCTCACACCCTAGCAGGACACACGACTCAGATTTTTACATCACTTATGGCACCAAAATATACATTGTACTGTGGTGTGGTTACAATAAACCATTTTTATACAACATCGTATTACATTTTCTTCCATCTTTCTTTTCAATATTATTATCCAACCTTTACAACAAACAGTCACCTATTGTTCCACGATTTATAAATAATACTACCTATTACGCATTTACATCCCGGGCAACGCCGGGTCTCTCAGCTAGTTTATTTATAAAATGTTTTACCAGGAAGTGATACACTGAGAGTTACCTCTCGTTTTCAAGTATGTCCTGGGCACAGAGTTATGATGACAGATACATGGTTACAAATACATAGTTACATTAAGTGAACAGGGTTATACATTATATATAAAGACATTGCACGAACAGTTAAAGATAAAATATGTTATAGGCGTGTGTAACAGTTACAGAGCAGATTAAAATGTGAGACAGCGACAGCTCTAGTTTTTAAACTGGTGGCGGCTCTGAGAGTCCCCGGTAGACTGTTCCAGACGTGAAGTGCACGGTAAGGCAGCGGCCAGGGTGGAGCAGAGCGAGCGTGCGCGCTCATGCGCAACGTGATCGAAACCAGGAATTAACATTGTGCTTGTGCGTGCGCGGGGCATGTGCCCGTGAGCTTTCTGCTTGCCAAGACAAGCAAATTTGATTATTTTCATGCTTGCCCTGGACCTGTGTGCGGTTCAGCCAATGAGAGTGAACCGCTCACGTGATGTCATGGGCACGCCCTCCTACGCACGCAACTAGCAGGCCACAAATCGCCTGACCAACATGAGCGCCTGACGTCACGGAGCTCGAGCACCAGCGAGCTCACATTCCCCCTGGATCAGCCTAAGAGAAGGAGGAGCGGACGGATTCCTTGTTGAACCGTGGGACCGTGAACAGTTGTTTGGAGTCCGGTGATAAGTGCTGCGTGTGGAACAAGGGCCATATTAACTAAGGGGTGCTATGCCATAAGATATATTCCAGCCCCGGAAGAGGCATTCTGGCCCATTCACTTAAATGGGCCAGAACATGTATTATAGAGCGTATAAACAATGAATAAATATAGCCGTGAGCCTTGAAAAATATAGTTCCAAGGATAGAGTAGAAAGACATGTGGAGATTACTATATAAACTTCACAAGTCAAACTAGAAGCAACATCAATAACTCCTTCACTTATTTTTATTTTTTTTTAAAGTCCATCATTAGGATTTTTAAGGAAAAATAATGGGTCATGCTTCAGGAACAAAGCTCCATCATAGAACAACCTTAGCTTTAAATGTGTTTTCGAGGAGAAAATAAATGAATAGTATAAAGTATGTTGTTTTATCCTGTTTGCTTTTGGATGCAGCGTGGTACTTAATAATAGGAGAGTCGTTTAGTAGTTAAAGTACTATCCTCCGGATGGAGACCATGTTGGCTCTACTGTATGTGACTGGGGCAATATATTTTATTCTCTAGTGTTCTACAGTATGTATCAAACATTGGATTATAAATTTTGTTGGGGCACAAGTTCATGGGGCTTACAATAAAAAAAAAGTATTGACAAATCGCTACATAAAATAATGGTTAGATTGTTATTGAAATGTGTTCTAGCACCTGAGGATGTAAGGTAAGTTGCACTCATTTACGCAGACATTGCTATGACCGATAACCAAGGCGTCCAATTTTACAGGCCAATGGTCACTTGTACATTTTCGGCATTTCATTACCATTTTTTAAATCTTAAGAGTGAAATTGGAGGATTATTCCATTTGTTCAATATTTTTGCCATTATCAGCACTAGTTTCATGTAGAGGTGATTATTCAACACAGGGAATTATTGTAAGCTTCTTTACAAATAGAAATACAAGGTTTTGGATTCAAGTATGTATGTATGTATATATGTATGTATGTATGTATGTATGTATGTATGTATGTACGTTTATATGTATGTATGTATGTATATCTTTTTTGGCATAGCGCCATGCATGTACATAGCTTTGCAGCAATTATACACGCGATAGAATGACATGATGGGAATAACCGCTTCAGACATTTCAGTAAACATTAGGAAAAGGAGTCCCTGCCCTGAAGAGCTTACAATCGAAGTTGCGTAAAGGAGTTGGAAGGTTTTCACACTGCCGATTAATATTTTTTTTGGTGGATGTTTGGCTAAATCCAAGTTTGGGAAAATCCAGATTTTTTTTTATATTGGAAGGCTTTGTCCGGAACTTACTTGACGTTTGCTGTGAATATCGTTACCACGAGGTAATGGGAGTGTTTTATATAGAGGGGAAAAAAGAGAGAAGACCATTGGAAGATTCCACAACAGCGTATGGCAATATATGAACAACGAGAAATCATAAATGATCTTTGTCTACAACAGGAGTGGCCGGCTCTAGTCCTCAAGGGCCACCAATAGGTCAAGTTTTCAGGATATCCCTGCTTCAGCACAGTTGGCTCAATCAATGGCTCAGTCATCAACTGAGCCACTGATTAAGCCAGCTGTGCTGAAGAAGGGATTTCCTTAAGAGCTGTTGGTGGCCCTTGAGGACTGGAGTTGGCCACCACTAGTCGATGAGAATGAAAACAGAAGATACAATGAGACAAGAGCCCACACACATTGCAATAGGGACTATAGGGGGGTGCTGACTGGCATACAAAAGTTGCAACAATAAACCCCGCAGCTGCTGGCAGAAGCAGCTGTAACAGCTACATCTAGAACCACAATAGTTCCAGAGATGTTGAGCAGAGTGAATGTCTTGTTGCTTCCACTGCACTTGCTCTGCTAACACACACACATCCTCCAGACACCTGATATTTGTTCTGTTCTGACCACTAGTGATGCTGCTGTCACAGACATATTGGTGCCTGCTTACAGGAGATGGGTACCACACTTGCAGTAATGGAAGGTTAGGGTATGGAGTGGAAGGGAATTTAAGCTTTGGATGGAACTCTAGTTTAATAGTATAATGATAAGAATCCGTTGTATATATTTGTCTTGATCTTAAATACGTAATATCCACTTTTAGGTATGACCTACGTAACACATAGTTGAATCCCAGAATTAACTAGAATGACTGTTGATAGGCTTTTTAAGAGGGAACATCTCTTTTGCAGATCATTAGCACAAACGGCCGTTATAGTTCACACAATCCCTGTTAGGGCTGAAAACGGCACTTAGCACTGCGTTGGTGAACCTTGAAGATGGCAGTTAGCACTTAACGATCCATTAACTAAAATTAACACCTTGTTAAGTCAATAACGGAATTTTGCTGATCTGGGCCTGAGTGTTTAAGAAATGATTGAACAATTACATGGTGGATAAAAACTGTGTGTTTCCGTGGCATTAATTAGGAACTAGAAATTAAAATGTGGAAACAATAATAATTTACTAATGAAAGAATGCTCTCAAACATATAACAGGAACACACATTTAAATGCATTGAACGTTCAGTTTGAAGAAGTCTTTAATAGCTAAACTTGGACAATGAGCCAGAACTGTAAATGTAGCATTTGCATACGTGGGATTTAAAACGAGATTATTTCGTTTATGCACTGAATCCTCTCTGATTGCACTTTCCTGAAAACAAATGCAATAACTAGTGAGCCGCCAACCGTTCTTACAGCTGAGAGGTGACACTTGGTCCCAAATCAGTTGTTCTGTTTTTAAAGTTTTAATTTTTTTATTTTCTTCCCAGTGTTTGTCCTTGTGAATTAGATTCATATTCTTCGTTTTAAAGCCTTCTTCATTTTTATTGCTGATTAGCAGCTGTACTGATTGATTCTTAGGGGTAATTCAATATTCATGTGTATTTACTTTGCCCCCCCCTGACTATACGTAACCTTACCCCAAACACCTCTATGACGTGCTACAATCTTTTTCTAAATGTGTAAGCATTAACTTGGTCTGCTTTAGCTGGGGTCCGGTGGATGGGTGTGAGACGGAGTATAATGGGAAATGTAAAAAAAAAAAAGTTATGGTTGGCTTTTTGAACCATATCATCAGAAACCCATCATAGATTGATTGTCTCATTATCGATGGTCATCACGGTGGCATACTGAATAATTAATTAAATACATTTGGGTACAATATTCTGTACAAGCTGTAGCACAGGGGTGTCCAACTCCAGTCCTCAAGTGCCACCAACTATGATTACAAAATAGTACGTTTCTAGATTTTCATTTAAGCCGCCAGGCATCCATGTATCGATTCTAAAGACCTAGTAAGTCTCCAATCTGCATAGTGTCTTCAATCTAGCTCCAATACCCCCCCTGATGAAGTTACCATGGCGACGAAACGTAGGGTGAAGCGTTGACGTCCTCACGTAACGGGAGGCATAACGGCAAGGAGGAGTGTGGCAAATAACGCTATCACGAGCACAGCTGCAGACGTGTGCTGTTGCTGAGACGCCGAGTACTGCCCCCTGATACGTCTACAGAGCAGCGTGCTTTTTTTATTTTTTATAAACCATTTATGAGTGAGATTGTGCTTTATATCTTAATGTATTAAATGAAGGATTTACACTATACAGCCCTGTGCACCCTTTGGCCATAACAAAAAATACATTATATGAATGATTTGTTTAGTAACTATGTCGCAAGTTGTCACTCCTTAATACTGTTGCATTATAAATATCCAATTATATTGGATTGGATTGTTTCCCTGCAGTGAGGACATTGTATCACGCTAAATTATTTCAACGGGCTGCGCTTGTTCCAGTGTACATTGTGGGCAAAACATTGTTCACAACTTATTGGGTGATTTGGTTGATTGTATCTCGAGTATATCTGTAGATGCCGATTCCCTACATATTTAGTTAAGTGTAGCTTTGCACTAGTGGCAACCAAGCTGAACCTGGCATATTCCAGATGGAAAGATCATTGCATCTCGAGGCTGCAGCAAAAGACTTGGCAGTTCATAAGTAGCAGTCCTGCTGGGAGCAGGTGTCTCCAGCTTGACAGGGCTGTATTTTATTCATGGCTGCTTGAGTTGAAAAGTACTTTGGTTTCCAATAGGTCATCTTTCTAGGTCTAAGATTTTCGAGAGAATGAAACAAGACTTTAGTAATGAATTGGAGGAGGTGAACAATGACGTGAAACTAATTACTTGTTTACTTATGTCACAATAATTCAAGCATCCATGCTGACTGGAACCACACGACAGCATCCACACTTTCCCAGCCACGTTTTATTTTCATGGACAACGAAGGATCAAGTGCAACAAAAGTGCCAGAAATAAGATTTTTTATTTTATTTAACCGATGCGGTCAGAATATGTGTACGATCAGCGTACCACAGTCAGCGTTTCCATTTTTCTTGCGTGTCAAGCAAAGAAATAAGGAAGCAATCTGCTTTTCACTCAAAAGGGACACGTACCTCCTCCCAGCTGAGGGTCTAGTGACCAAAGTGATAATATTTTCAGTAACTCTTGCAATGCATCAAAAATGCAAGTAATAGGCAAGTGCTGACTAGCTCATAAAATCAAATTAGGCCTAAAGCTGTATTATTAAAATCTGATGTCTGTTTTTGTGGCCTGCAAAGGAACAGATTTCTACCAGACACTAAAAGGCTAAAGGGCACAGGAAACAGGCAATGAATTTCTTGTTAAGAGCCACAGAAAGGCTGGTTTCAATTTCCTACTCCGTGAAACGACCTTGAATCCGATTTGTTCGAGTCAAATTGGAAATTGGATATGCACGCAAGATCTGCATGGTTGCAATGCTCAAATACAGTACCAAAAAATATAATCTTGTATGTTTCTTTTGTACCCAAATTGCATCTCGATAGTGATAAAAATGTATATATATATTGCTTTTTAATGTATTGTGTCTACATTGTTTCTGACATTTCAATTTCACACTTTTTACGTATTTGTGGTTCATGTAACACAGATGTAGCCAGACTGACTTTTGCTGAAGCCGCGGCTTAAACAGCAAAATGCTTCGGCTTCTGTGAAAACGGCACTGCGCTTTCCCCCAGCATCCCTGTGGGCGGTCTTCCGAGCGAGACCGATTTGAGAATGGCTGCTGCTGGAGAAAAGACGCTTCTGGGACGCTGCAGCTTCCCCCACCATAAACAAAAAAAAAGTCTGGCTACATTTGTATGTGGCACTTGTGTTCGTGATTCTTACATGTATCAGCATCTGGGGACCCCCTGCTTCAGGCGATGCTTACTTCCGTAGGGGCCCACTCTGCAGTTCAGTATATGTCTCTATTTCAAAGCTGCCGGGCCTTGAGGGCCAATAGGAAGTGGTAACGTCATCAGGTGCGGCTTCCTATTGGAACATGTGATGAGGAAGCTGAAAACTGCAGGACCCGCTTTGGTGGTCTGTATCTCCGGAAGCAGGGGGTCCCCGGAGCTGAAATTAACGGTGTTGAGCTCCAGAGACCCCCTGTTTCAAAGCTGTATTAAAGAAAAAAACCATACCACAAAAAAAACGGCTCGGATTGCCTCTTTGGGACAGTATCACGGCAAAACTGGTACAATTCAAGGTCAACCATGGTCACCATATGTGTACTTTTTGTTTTTCTTCAATTAAATGCAAGCATTTTGCCCAATAATTGCCCCACTTTTATCTTCATACATATCTCGCTAAGCCTGTTGATACACTGAAAGATTGCGGCAAGGCAGGGAGCTGGCGCTCGTGCGCTGCGCCCTGCTCGCCCGGGCGATTCGTGGCCGGCTAGGTGGTACGCGGGGGGCGCGGTCAAAACATCACGGAGCTGGCTCACGTGACGCAAATTCAAATTTGCTTGCTTGGCAAGCAGGTAAGCGCCGCGCATGCTCACACTGGCCACACACATTGCCTCAATGTGTTTCATCGCTGCCCGCTCAGTGCTACTTTGGCCGAGGCCTAAGTGAGTGGTGCAACCTCAGGCTGTGGTTTAGTGATGAGTTCTGGTGTGTGACTTACTTTTATACCTTCTATCCCTAATCCAAGTTCAACTTGCATAATGTTTACTGCTTGTTAAAAAAAAATTACCTTTTGTAGGCTTTTCATGTTTTATCAAGACGATAATCAATGGTGAAAAATCAGGAAGTGTTTTGATTGCTCCATTTCATGCTTTCAAAGTCATGTTAATATGCCATTGAAATCAGAATATCAAACTGAATTAGGTGTAACTGAAGTGGTTAATGATGGGCCATAGCTTTTGAGCACAATGTGTACTTGATGGAAATTTCCACTTGAAACACATTGGCAGATAATGCTTTCAATATCTTTTAGGATAATTTTATGCTGAATGATACTGTTTTTTCAGCTAGCCAATCTCCCTGGCTTTTGCTATTTTTGCTCGATTCTGGGCCAGGACAGGCAACACTGCAGAATGCACCAAAGAAGCTTGAACTATGTGTACAATTACAGTACAGGCATACCCCCCATTAACGTGCGCAATGGGTCCAGAGCATGTACAGTATGTAAAGCGAAAATGTACTTTAAGTGGGGAAAAGGTAGTGCTTCACTTATCGATGCTTCGGTACAGGTAGGGAGCCGGTATTGCTGTTCAGGACGTGCTGACGGGCGCATGCGAGAGCTGCCGTTTGCCTATTGGGCGAGAGGAATCAGCGCGTCACTACTACGGCTGTCTGTAGGGCAGAATAAGTGTCCGTACTCGCAAAGCGAGCGTACGCACACAGGGGTATGGGGCTATTGAATATATGTCCTTACTCGCGAGTGTACTTAAAGTGAGTGTCCTTAAACCGGGGTATGCCTGTAATGTAGTTTACCTGCGTGTTATTGTGGTTGTGGGGAGAAAAGAAAAAAAAAAAGGTAGTTAATTTTTCATCTTTATTTACAAATTCTAACTAATGAGACTTCAAACAACAACACTTAAATGAATAGTCCCTGGAGTGAAGATTTCTCGATTGGGTGTATGGCGATTCATCAAGTTTTACAACCGTTTGATGCTATCCTAATGTACCAGTGTCAGGCTGCGCTTATAGTGCCGGCAACGCAACCGTCGCGTCAAAACAAATGCATTGTCGCCGTCGTCTGCGCTTGTAGTGTACGGCGACGGAGCGACAGTGCTACCAAAAATCTGGTAGTCACTGATATTTGATTTTTTTTGGGTGACGGTCTCTTCCCTTGCGGCCAATCAGAGAGCTTCTCCGTGGCTCTGCCTTCCCCCTTTTCTGACGTCACTGGCCTTGTAGCCAGCGACGTAGCCTCAATTTGAAATATAACGTTCGCAACAGCAGCGGGTGACATCAGCGGTCGCGTCGCGGCACTATAAGCGCGGCCTTATACAATTGCGGTAACATTTATGGTAAACATAAGGTTGATCTACAAAAACAAATTTCATATGAGACATTCAGGGTTTACATGATAATAGTTGTGCAATATTCACACCTCCCAAAAATATTACTTTGATATTCTCTCTTTATTTATTTGTTAAACATATGTCAGGTGGAAAAAAAAATCAAATAAAAATGGAACAATGATGGGAGATTTTTTTTTTTTTTTAAATTTATGTGAAATGTAGACAATAACTTGATAATAAACAGGTTGTCACTGTATTATTATTAATGTCGTTTTATGTTATACATGCAGATTATTCAATAATTTCTTGAAGCATATGGACAGTAAGCCAAAGTATTTTGTAACTTCACGTAAATGTTACCATGTGGCACTTGTTTTTTTTTAATCAAAAGTTAATATGATTATTATTATTATATATCTAATCATACTTGGTTAAGCCTGCTTAATATTCTAGGTCAACTTTGTAGTCTCAAATATTTAGATTTACAGTATACTTGCTGTGGCTACCAAAGATAAATACACATGTGACATTTCCATAAATGTCTACTCTTTATACTTGACCATCTGGATATATGTTTTTGAAGCCAGGAATAAAGATTTTGCAGAAATTTCGCACTTGGATTTAGTGTTCTGAAATCTGGAGAGCGATGCAACTGTAATTGGCACAAGGGGATATTTTGCCTTAAATATAAATTATAAGGGTACAGACAAAACCAGTACAGGCATACCCCGGTTTAAGTACACTCACTTTAAGTACACTCGCGAGTAAGTACATCTCGCTCAATAGGCAAACGGCAGCTCACGCATGCGCCAGTCAGCACGTCCTGAACAGCAATACCGGCTCCCTACCTGTACCGAAGGTGTGCGCAAGCAGGGAGACTATAGAGCCTGTTACAATTGCCTTATTTACATCAGTTATGCACTTATATGACGATTGCAGTACAGTACATGCATCGATAAGTGGGAAAAAGGTAGTGCTTCACTTTAAGTACATTTTCGCTTTACATACATGCTCCGGTCCCATTGCGTAGGTTAATGCGGGGTATGCCTGTAATAAGTGTTCAAAGTGCCAGCAACCTAAAGCAGACTTGAAGCACGTGCTTATGGGGCTGCCCTTAAGATCTCAAATTTGTGGGACCAAGTGTCGGAATATATACAGCTGAATGTCAAAGTATTTACAGTTAAACAACCAATATTCTTGATATTTGGAAATCTAGATAAATGGAGGATGGCTAATAATGGGGTGAAAAAAAACAAAGTCATTGAGATAACGTTACAGGGCTGTTTGAAAAAAACATAATGTTGCAATGGGTAAACTACCTTTCCCACCCCACATTGGTTATGCTAAATACATATTTAATACAGTTATTTATGCCAGATCAACGGGAAGCAGAATCCAATAAAGCACAAGCGACGGAAATCATTAAACAAAATTTTTTATTTTAAGAAATGGGACACATTTGTTGAAATGTTGCCAGGCTGAGAAAAAGAAAGGCAGTGATGTGGGTGTTTTTTTGGTCAGACGTCCTGGTATATACTGAGATGCCGGCTACGAGATGGTCCCAGTGGACGTTGAGAATGTAAAAGCATAAAATACCAATTTTTAACGAATGAGAATAGTCATAAGGAGGAAACGGGGGGAGGGGGTGTGGGAGTGAAGCTGATGGGTAGGCGTTCCCATAGGAGGGGGTTGTACATGGGACAAAACACGAATCAATCTGAAAGAGGGCGATTCACGTTTGGTGGCTTTTGTATTATTGCCAATACACTCCACGGATTTCCGCAAAGCCGCGGACAGATTCGTAGAATCCAGTCCACGGATTCGGCCATCCATTGGTAGATTATTAAAAATCCGCCAACGGATCGCCGAATCCACGGATTGGATTCTACAAATCCATCCGCGTGTTGTATCCAATGGCGGCTTTTGATGAATCAGTTTGCGGATTTTACACCGCAAAACGGATTTTGGGGGTAAACATCAGCGAAAGTCTGGGAAACCGATTTGGGCGGATTTGCCCATTTCTAAGAGATATATTAATTATTGTAAGTAGATAGATTGTGAACTCTCAGGAGCAGCGCCCTCATTCTGTATCGGTTTGTGCGCAGTCGTCCTTATTTGGTATGTAAGGGCTGTTATATACCGCGCGTGCCTATGCGAACGCACGTGCACGTGCCGCATGCTTTTCGGAAATATAGTGAGAGGGGCAGTATACTGGGAAGGTACAGTGTTTGTGTGTGCGTGTGCGTGTGCGTGTGCGTGTGCGTGTGCGTGTGTGTGATTTATTATTTATTTAAAAAAAAAACAATTGGTAAAAATAAAATATTTTTTACATTTGTGCAGACTCACAAATACACACACACACACACGCACACACACCTATATCTAGAAGTCTCAAATAATGTTTGTGTGTGTGTATGTCTTCCCCCTGTGTGATTGGCCCTGTGTTCCCCCTGTGTCATTGGCCACGGACGCACCCCCCGCCCCCCTCACCCCACCCCTCACATTGTGAGAACAACTTGGAGAACCCACACTCCTCACCTCTTCCCCCACACCCATACACCTCCGCCGCAGGCCTCACCTCTCCCCCATCACCAACCCCCCCCCCCGGTCACGCCACTACCACCCACCGCTTGGCCTCACCTCTCCCCCATCACCAACCCCCCTCCCCCCGGTCACACCACTAGCCGCTCCTCGGCGCAGGCCTCACCTCTCCTCCACCACCAACCCCCCCCCCTCCCCCCCCGGTCACACCACTAGCCGCTCCTCGGCGCAGGCCTCACCTCTCCCCCACCACCAACCCCCCTCCCCCCGGTCACACCACTAGCCGCTCCTCACCTCTCCCCCACCACCAATCCCCCTCCCCCCAGTCACACCACTAGCCGCTCCTCACCTCTCCCCCACCACCAACCCCCCTCCCCCCGGTCACACCACTAGCCGCTCCTCACCTCTCCCCCACCACCAATCCCCCTCCCCCCAGTCACACCACTAGCCGCTCCTCACCTCTCCCCCCCCACCAACCCCCCTCCCCCCGGTCACACCACTAGCCGCTCCTCACCTCTCCCCCACCACCAATCCCCCTCCCCCCAGTCACACCACTAGCTGCTCCTCGGCGCCGGCCTCAACTCTCCCCCACCACCAACCTCCCTCCCCCCCAATACCAACCTCCCTCCCGGTCACACCACTAGCCGCTCCCCGGTCACACCACTAGCTGCTCCTCGGCGCAGGCCTCACCTCTCCCCCACCACCAACCTCCCTCCCCCCGGTCACACCACTAGCCGCTCCTCACCTCTCCCCCACCACCAATCCCCCTCCCCCTGACCCCTCCCCCTGACCACACCACTAGCCGCTCCCCCTCCCCCTGACCACACCACTAGCCGCTCCCCGGTCACACCACTAGCCGCTCCTCGGCGCCGGCCTCGTCTCGCGTCGTCCAGCAGCCTGGCGGTTGCGCGCACGCTGCGGCTCCAGCCTGCGGCTGCTCCCGCTCCTAGGTGCACTTCAGCCTCCTCCCGAAGCCGGCTCGCCCCCGCTCCAGGTTGCCGTGCGCTCGGTGGCCTGCGGTGCATGCTCCGCCCCCACACCCGGGACCGACTGGTCAGAGCGCCCGGACAGGAGAGAGGCGCCTTCTGGACCGGTGGGAGCTCGGACACAGGACAGAGGTGGCTGGTGTCCGCCGGTGGGGGGAAGGGCCGGGTCCTCATTGCAGTTGTTGGTGCCCGAGGATGTGTGTGTGTGTGTGTGTGTGAGACACACTGTGTGTGTGTGTGTGTGTGTGTGTGTGTGACACTGTGTGTGTGTGACACTGTGTGTGTGTGACACTGTGTGTGTGTGTCACTGTGTGTCACTGTGTGTCACTGTGTGTCACTGTGTGTCACTGTGTGTCACTGTGTGTCACTGTGTGTGTGTGACACTGTGTGTGTCACTGTGTGTGTCACTGTGTGTGTCACTGTGTGTGTCACTGTGTGTGTCTCACGGTGTGTGTGGCGCAGTGTGTGCTGCACGGGGAGGGGGTGACCGGAGCAGGGGGGAGAAGGGGGAAGGACCACAGCTGCGCATGGGTGGAGGGAGGCGGAGAGAGACGAGGGGAATGGGAAGGGGGAGACGAGGGGAATGGGAAGGGGGAGACGAGGGGAATGGGAAGGGGGAGGCGGGGGGGTGAAGAGAGGAAGGAGCGGGAGGTTTTGGTCCCGGGCAGCGCCGGGTCTCTCAGCTAGTACATACATACATATATACAGTGTTCGACAAACCTATACATTTGCTCGCCCCGGGCGAGTAAATATTGGCCCAAGCAGCACGCGTTTGGTACTAGGTGGCGAGTAGATTTTTTTGTGTGGCGAGTAGATTTTTTGGTGATTTGTCAACCAACTGCATATATATATATATATATATATATATATACACACACACACATATACATTTAGCGCCAGTTGCGGCGCGAAAAGATTATTTTCCCTGTAGGCTCCCCTCTCCGTGCGCGTGCACGGCCCTCGTATAGAAGGGCCGCGCGTCAGCCAACTAAAATTCAGCTCGCGCGCACGGCGTAGCACGCGTCCGGCACTATAGAACGTGCCTTACTCTGTAACGCCATTGTACCGCTCTGCGGAATATGTTGGCGCTTTACAAATAAAGGATAATATTAGTTCTGCGTATGCGCAGACATGGCGGCCCCCTTCTCAGTACCGCCGGAAAAAACGGAACAAGCGCGCAACGTAATGAACATAGGTATACATTGGGAAACGCCGAAAAGCAGGGCCCTGCTGTATTTCACATTCAAATTTCCAATTTGGCAAAAGTATTACACGAGTTTAAAATCTTAGTATAGTCATTATATGGTTGATTACACTACATAGTAAGCAATTTATTTCAGTTAAACTTTATACCCACATAAAAAGCAATATAGTTTAATAAGTACAATAACAATGTTACTTGCCGTTAATCTAAGCCTGAATCTGTGGAAGATAATTGATTGTGTAGTAAACACACATAGCACCAGTAGCGCAACTGAATGGGGGTGGGGGGATCCAAGGGTGCATTTACACCCTGAAGAAATGCAATCGCGCTTACAGGGGCCCTGCACTCTTCCCCACAGCAATCGCACTAATTGCCCTTGGGAGGTGGGAGAGCGGGGCCTCTGTAAGAGAGCAGCCCCCCTCTATCCGCATTGCGACACATTGTTATGACAAGGCACCGTCACGTGATGCAGCGATGTCACATGGAGACGCATTGGCATGACAACGCACCGTCAAAGGGCGACGCCACGTTACGTCATGGCACCGCGACTGCACACCCCCGTCAGATTTTCCGATTGCGACCCTGCGTTGTATAAAAACATAGGAGCGTTACAATATAATGCCATAACCCAGGGCCTGCAACCTTTCGGGGAAGAAGAGCCTTTTAAAAAAATAAAATAAATTATTTGACCAAAATATTTCGAGAGCCGCAACACAAGCGTGAATCTGAATACGCATCAAATGATCCCGTCAAAAGACGCCGAGAGGTCATGTGACGTCACGTTGCTATGGCAACGTGACGTCATGGCGCCGGTGCGGAGGTGAGGGGACCACCGTTAGGGGGGCGCAGGGGATAAAGTTTGCGCCCCCCTGCCCTAACCTTTGTTTACAGAAACCTAGACTGCAGAAGTGTTCCAGTTGTAGAACTGGCACTTATGGTTTATTCATGAAACTTGCTGGTGTGTACAGTAGATACATACTGACAATTCTGCTGATGGAAACCCTTCCTGTAGAAATCGCCACAAATCTTTTGTAAAGGTGACCTCTGTGGGGAAAAAAAACAAATAAAACAAAAATACGTGACAGCCGCAATTAATGTTGAGGATTTTTTTTTTAGACTCGCTGTACACGTTTTTAAATCTGACAAAATATACAGTTTAAACAGCAAATGGAAATATTACTGTGTGCTCATTTGCATGTCTTAGACAGGTCTGCAACCCCGCCTTTCACCATTATCACCCAGCATACAGTGCTTCCACTGCAGCAGGGGTTTCTGGGAAATGACATGCAAATGAGCACACAGTACATATTTCCATTTGCTATATGCTTTACGGTGGTGGGTTTTTTTGTCACTTTTTTTTACCCACCGTAATTTAACTAATGTGCAGTTAAAACAGAAAAGATTAGGTGCATTTTTGTACCCCAATGATTAATTTAATGGCCAAATGATCTTTAAAATACATGTACATGTTTTAATGCTCATCGGGTCACCCGAACAAAGTACTATAGCTTGAACACAACTATTGTAGCCGACGTTAACGTCTTGCTGTGAAAATCATTGGTAGGAACATTAGCCACCATTATTTTAAGCCTTCCATATTACTAAATATTCTCAAGTCATTATTCTTTTGCACCCAAATGGATTAGGAGTTTCTGACCTGGTCTGAAAATGAAATGTATAACTTGCACACACCTGTATCTAACTGCAGTTGGAATATGTCGCTCACAGTTGGGTTCTTCATAGGTTTTTAACGGACCAAATTGTACTAAGTTTTCTTATGCGTATGTCTCTTAATCAGATGTGATCTCTACACTGGAGATGGGAGGTTTAAATACAAAGTGCCTGAGGTACAGCTGGGGTTGTCCTTGGAGAATGACTTGTTCAGAAGATTAGCTGGGGTATTATTCTTCGTTGTAATCATTGCTGGATGAGGTGCTGAGATCCTAAGTATACTGGGCAGGGGTATTGTCCCCTGCTATCGGGTTGAATAGGGCTGTACACACCTTCACCTGCTGTAGGTGTTAAAGGTTTTCATAGAGTCAGAAAATCACAGTCCCGATTCAAGCCTTCGAGTCCAAAATACTGCTGTATTTCAGTTCGCATGTCCTTTTGTCCTGAGTATTGCAGCACCTCTTGTAACTAATACAGATACATGATTAGTACAATGTCCAGGTAGTGAAAACTGCCGACCAGCTGGTCTTCTGGTGGCATGGTCAAATATGATGCACCTGCGGTGGTTCATTCTCTTGTGGGGAGCTTGATTGGTTTCCCTAAGATACTTTGTTAAGCCAAGGGTTGCTCAACTGAAGTCCTCAAGCCCCACCAACAGGTCAGGTTTTCAGGATATCCCAGCTTCAGCACAGGTGGCTCAATCAGAGGCAGCCTCTGATTGAGCCACCTGTGCAGAAGCAGGGACTGGGTGAGCCACCTGTGCTGAAGCAGGGACTGAGTGAGCCACCTGTGCTGAAGCAGGGACTGATTGAGCCATTTGTGATGAGCAGGGATATCCTCAATACCTAACCTGTTGTGGGGGCTTGAGGTCTGGAGTTGAGCACCCCCGTGTTAAGGCATTTCTTACATTGCATTAGATGCACTACATTGCTTGATTCCCAAGTAAATGATCCTTTTTACTTCAATAGTTCCTTGATGTGCTGCGCATGTTGTAGTTTTTGTGGAAATGTGTTTGGGGGTTTCCCATTTCTTCCTGTGACCGGGGGAAGTACCTAATGTACAGGTCTCCTGTTTCTGATAAGTACGTTAGAGAGACTATTTGGTTGTTTCTAAGTCTATAGTGGTGGATTAGAGAATATACCGTATCCGTCTCATCCACAGTGAGCATCGGTTGCAGGTGCTTAATGATATCTCTCAGTAGTGATAATCTATTACTGTAGGTGAGGACAAGGGGAATACAGTTGGTCCCCCTATCTCCATCTCTCCATCTCCACATTCTATGCCTTTGTCAGTTTGTGTCACTGTGTGTCCTTGTCGGATGAAGGGCTTGCAATGAGAGGACAGATGTTTCTAATATCCTCATCGGAGCAGATGTGGGGGTAGAGGATGGTGTGGCTGTAAATTATTGACTTAATTGTGTGGTTAGGGTGGAGAAACTGGTGCTATGAAGTTATTTGTTGCTGTCAGTAGGCTTTTTATATAGCACAGTAATAATTACTCCATCCTCTCTTATGCTAATAATAGTACTTGATATTGCGTGATGAGTACTCCAGATGGAGTTTTATGGTAGGATGTAATATGTTGTAATCACCATGAAACCGTTTAGTTAACATCTGTCCAGATAATGATTTATGTCATCAGCTTAGCAAATTTATATTAGAGGTTTTAGTTGTGTTTGGAAAAATTTCTCTAACAAATTTTCCATAATGAGGGAACATACATGCCCCTATTGCTGGCCACATAGTCTGCAGAACATGTCTTCCATTGGAGGAGAAGTTGTTGGTGTTGGTGGATGAACTCCACAAGTTATATGGTTGTACTGCCCAAAATCCCCTCGGACTATCCTTTTTTTCGGAAGAAATCTATCACATCATGCTGGGGGGTGTTTGGTGAATACACGAACTTCCAAAGTGACCAAGATTAAGTTAGGTGTTCCTTCATTAATACTGCTGGGCTTTCTAAAAAGGTCTATTACAAGCAGAAAAAAGCTATAGGTACTACATACAAGTGGTTTCAGGATAGTTTCAATAAGTCCTGATATATTTTCAGGAAGTGTTCTGATTCCAGAACTTCTGGGACCGCCACAGTTTCCTTGGGTTTCTTTTTCCTATCTTGCGGAGCGTGGACAAGTGGCCTGGAGGTGGACATTAGGGGAGGCCTGGAGGTGGACATTAGGGGAGGCCTGGAGGTGGACATTAGGGGAGGCCTGGAGGTGGACATTGGGGGAGGCCTGGAGGTGGACATTAGGGGAGGCCTGGAGGTGGACATTAGGGGAGGCCTGGAGGTGGACATTAGGGGAGGCCTGGAGGTGGACATTAGGGGAGTTGGAAGAGTTGTTCTTGAATGTGTTCTGGGGAATATAATATCAGGAGTTCCGATGCGCTTTTGTATAGAAAGTGTGGTCCATAGTTTTCCTGTTTTTACTACTTTTATGTATATCTTGATATAGACTGAGCCAACAATATACTCGTCATTTTACAAAAGAGACAATTACACAGGACATTATAATACAGTAAGTAAAAACAAAATCGGACCATAGGAAAGGAAATCCCTGCCCCGAAGAGCTTACAATCTAGTGTTCATAACTACCACAGAAACTCCTTTGTCGGCTGGTTTTATTGTGATTTATGTGGGTTGTTCTGAAGTGTCTTTAGCTCAGAGTTAGAGCAGCCAATACTAATGATCTTGGATTGTTTCTATCCATTAACTGTTATACAATACTAAAATACCCTGGCAGAGATGTTGGTAGATTCTCAAATGTTGGCAATGTCCCATCCTCTTTGAAATAGAAAGTAATTAACTCCACCCTGCATGCAGTGGGGCACTATGAAACTGTGGAGATGTTGATCTAAAAGAGTCTAATGCAGGGGTGGGCAACTCCAGTCCTCAAGGGCCCCCAACAGGTCAGGGTTTTTAGGATATCCCTGCTTCAGCACTCGTGCTGAAGCAGGGATATCCTTAAACCTGACCTGTTGGGGGCCCTTGAGGACCGAAGTTGCCCACCCATGGCCTTATGTGTACTGAGACAGTCAATCATTTCAGTATCATTTAAATATTTAGAACAAGGTGTCTCATTTAACTTTTTGATCTTTACCAAAATGAGGAATGGGTGAAAGGACCCCATTTAGAAAAAGATCAGGCTCACGCAACATAAGGTCAAGTTACACAATTGGTATAGGTGACAGAATACAAAACAATGTCTCCAATTATTTCACTGTCATATTTTTTTCCCCAAACGCACACTAATACCCTTATCTAATTGGAGTTCTTAGTTTACCAGTGTCATTGTGTCCTTCATACTGAAGTTATTTATGCAGAGAGCTCAGTGAGATGGCTTCCCGAACCCAAGTATATAACTGCTCATCCGTAACCTCACCTGAATGCACAATGACTTTCTGCTTCTGTTCATCCAAAGATGCCTCAGTGGAAACACAAATACATGGATGATTTTAAGGTGATGGCATTAGCGGAATAACTTCTCCGGCTAGCTTTTTGACCAGACACTTTTTGCCTCCTATAGTCTGATACAGTAGTTATGTCTCTGCAAACAAAAAGAATAATACAGATGAGGCGGTTACATTTGTATTGAAAATAATTTAGCTGCAACTATATTGTGAGCACATGTCCAGCCTTTTTGATGTCTCTGAAAAGAAAGGAGTGGGAGAAGAGTGTCTCAGTGAGTAAAAACACTGACTGGCACTGAGTTTTAAGCAGGGGAGCCTGGTTCAATTCACGACTCCTTGTGACCTTGGGCAAGTCATTTTATCTCCCTGTGCCTCAGGCACCAAAATCATAGGATTGTAAGCTCCACGGGGCAGGGACCTGTGCCTGCAAAATGTCTCTGTAAAGCGCTACATAAAACTAGCAGCGCTATACAAGAACATGCTATTATTATTATTATTATTAAGAAAAATGCTGGACTCCAGTTGTTTATTGGCTTACATTACTGCTATGACCATCTGTGCCACAGAGGTGTCATCTGCTAAATTGAATTTCTAGTAACATATCAGTGAAAACAAGGTTAAAGACTATTCTACAAAGGTATTTTTCATGCTTTTCATCATCGTTTATTTCTTTGAGTAAAAACACGTCTCCACTTAAAGGGGCAGCGCAATACTTTACATTTAAGCAAATTAAAATGAGATACAGTTGTTTTGTGAGACAGGGAAAGCCAGAAGGAAGAGGTAGGTGGTAGACCGTTCCTGAAACAGTGGTGAGGTCGGTATACACCTGAGCTCTGGCGGTAGTGAGTTCCAGACCTCTGAAGCTGCACACGAGAAGGCCGCCCACCCAGCGCTAGGCCTCGGACATGGTGACATTCACAGCGCTGACGCTCATGCTCTCCTGCTCAAGCAGGAGCTTTTTTGTGTCCCTGCATGAGCGGCAGCGTGCACGCTTGGGAGACAGGGTGGGAGGCGGGGCTAGCGCGCCACGTCACAGCGCCGATGTCACGGACTGCCATTGGCTTTTGGCGGTCACGTGACCGGCCCTGCGCTTCCCTCAGCGGGAAAAATTAAATTGTGCTGTCAGCTGCAATTCCGCACGCCTCCGCACGCTGGATGTCTTTTAGTAAGGTCATTAAAAGCAAACTCATAAGGTAAACTGTGAAGTAGCTTTTCTTTGTATCTGCACCCGGGTTGCTTATGTCCAGCACCCCCCTTCTGCCCAACAGGCCAGGTTTTTAGGCTATTCCAGCTTCAGCACAGGTGGCTCAATCTATCCCAGCTTCAGCACATGGGTCAATCAGTGGCTCAAACTGAGCCACTGACTGAGGCACCTGTGCGGAAGCAGGGATATCCTGAAAACCTGACCTGTTGGGCAGGGCCGCTTTATACATTAGGCACAGTGCCTAGGGCCTACAAACCTTTTAGGGCCTACAATATTTCACTTGAACAAAATACCTAAACAAAAAAAATCACAAAATATGAGAAAACAGCAAATTTTAATTTAAAATGCCTTCGAAGTATCGATACCTTTAAATATCGAAACAAAAGTATCGATGCAAAATATCGCTAGTATCGAAAGAAACAAGCAAACGATGAAATGAGCATAAAAATTAGTAAATATATCGGACACACAGGCCTCTAGAAATAAAAGTGCCTAGGGCCTACGAAGATCTTAAAACGGCCCTGGTGTTGGTGTTGGTGGGGGGTGGGGGTGGGGTCTTGAGGACTGGAGCTGAGCCCCCCTAATCTACATGACCAGTGTAAAGAATGAGTGCAGAATGAAAGTTGTCTGTGGACAGGGAAATAATTCTATCCTTTGCTATGCAGGTGGGTAGCGATCCTGGTCTGGCTGCCACATTAGGAATGTACAATCGGGTTTCTTCACAAATCATTTATCAAACACAGATCATCAAAAAGGGAAATGTTACATGTTCTAGACACCTGATGGGCGCATTCAGGAGCAAGCATTAAAATAAACATCACACGGCAGGGGGGTTTAGTAGTGTATTTAGAATTCCAGATGTACAAACAATGTCGGCTCATTCTACAGTCATACTGAATTTGCATGTTGTTTTAGATATGTGCTTGTATACACACACTTTTATTTTAAACGTATTTTTCATCCCAAGGAATGTATTAGAATTATAAAGGCACTGTGATTTCCAGAAGCCTAAAATATGAATGTTGTTATCAGACATAATGAAGGTCTTGTATAAATGAATAAATACATTTAATTACCACTTAGATTGTAAGCTCTTCGGAGCAGGGACTCCTTTTCCAATTGTTGTTTCCCTGTCTGAAGATCTTATTCCCATTATGTGTTATATTATTATGTCATGTGTATTACTGCTGTGAAGTGGAATTACATCTCTTTAATATGTAGCCCCCTCTTTTTCAAGGGACCAAAAGTAATTGGACAATTGACTCAAAAGCTGTTTCATGGAAAGGTGTGGGCTATTCCTTCATTATTTCATCATCAATTAAGCAGGTAAAAGGTCTGGAGTTGATTCCAGGTGTGGCATTCGCATTTGGAAACTGTTGCTGTGAACCCACAACATGCGATCAAAGGAGCTCTCAATGCAAGTGAAACAGGGCATCCTTAGGCTGCAAAAAAAAAAAGAAAATCCATCAGAGAGATAGCAGGAACATTAGGAGTGGCCAAATCAACAGTTTGGTATTCTGAGAAAAAAAGAACGCACTGGTGAGCTCTGCAACACAAAAAAGGCCTGGACGTCCACGGAAGACAACAGTGGTGGATGATCGTAAGATCCTTTCCATGGTAAAAAAAAAACCCTTCACAACATCCAGCCAAGTGAAGAACACTCTCCAAGAGGATGGCATATCATTATCCAAGTCTACCATAAAGAGAAGACTTCACGAGAGCAAATACAGAGTGTTCACCACAAGGTGCAACCCATTCATAAGCCTCAAGAATAGAAAGGCCAGATTAGACTTTGCCAAACAATATCTAATAAAGCCAGCCCAGTTCTGGAACAGCATTCTTTGGACAGATGAAACTAAGATCAACCTGTACCAGAATGATGGGAAGAAGAAAGTATGGAGAAGTCTTGGAACGGCTCATGATCTGAAGCATACCACTTAAGGCAGAAAGACCCACGAACAAACAACAAATGAAGACAGCTGCAGTAAAGGCCTGGCAAAGCATCACAAAGGAGGAAACCCAGCGTTTGGTGATGTCCATGCGTTCCAGACTTCAAGCAGTCATTGCCTGCAAAGGATTCTCGACAAAGTATTAAAATGAACATTTTATTTATGATTGTGTTAATTTGTCCAATTACATTTGAGCCCCTGAAATAAGGGGACTGTGTATGAAAATGGTTGCAATTCCTAAACATTTCATATGATTTTTTTGTTCAACCCCTTGAATTAAAGCTGAACGTCTGCACTTCTATTGCATCTCGGTTGTTTAATTTCAAATCCATTGTGGTGGCGTACAGAGCCAAAATTATGAAAATTGTCAGTGTCCAATTATTTCCGGACCTAACTGTAGTTACATAGTAGATGAGGTTGAAAAAAGACATCCGTCCATCAAGTTCAACCTATGCTAAATTTAGACAACAGATATAGGATAAAGTATCTATACTTATTGATCCAGAGGAAGGCAAACAAAAAACCCCAGTGTTATTTCATCCAATCTGATCTCTGACGCGCTATTAGAGAGGGTTGGGGTTCCTTACAATGCATCTGATCGCCGACGCGCTATTAGAGAGGGTTGGGGGTTCCATAGAATTTCACTACATAATTATAGGGTTCCTTATCCAAAAAAGGTCAAAACCACTGGTCTAGCAGTTATTTTTTTTTTTTTTTTTAGGGGCAAGAGCTAAATCCATGACGCTACTCCTATAAATGCCACTGTGCAGGCTAAGGTGAAAGAAGGCAAATGCAAAGCTAAAACAGCATTGTGCCTAATATTTTCTTTACTAAGTGATTGAACTGACATCTTGCAATCTGGGAGGGCAGGTGGCGGGGGAAGAGAGAAGGGACAAACTTGTGGCTGATTTTAAGCAATGTGAAAGACGCACATGCCATTAGCCAGCTGTTGTAGTTGATTTAATAACCACCAAATGAGCTTGCTACTCGGTTTAAACTTCTGCACTGGACACGTCACTTTCTTGCATAGCGTAGCCACGGTACAATATATGGTTTGCCCAGGGGAAGCCAAGTTTCTGTAGTGTAGTAGGACATAGTTATTGTTCTTGGCACAGAATGGGAGCTGCTTCCTTAGCACTCACAACGATGTGTTCAGGAAGCAAGCCTGTCTGGCTAATTAAACCCATCCTTGCCCATGATCCGTGTGAACTCGTGTTTTTATAGCGTGCCCCTATCTTTAGTGCTTAAAAACTCCACAATTTAAAAATAAAAATACACTAAAGTGTAACTATACTTACGAAGATTACATAGGTCCAATGCTTTGGAGTCCAAAACACTGGTTTCAATGGTCGCCTTCTTTCCACCGAGTCGTAGCAGTAGATCTTAACCCTTTAAATTCTTTGTTTACATCTTCACGTTGAGAGGGGTGAAATAGGACATTAAAAAAAAAAAGATACATAAGACCATTTAATAATAGAAATGTGTGAGGCAAAACAATAAGGGAATAGAATTACTAGGTCCTGAATGTCTGCTACATCTACTGGCAAAATCTGCATTATCCCGCTGCGTTTACGGTCCTGGCGGTTTTTACTATGCACGGGTCACATGATTCTTCTGGTTGGTTATCTGTCAGCTAAAATAACCAAATGCATGCAATAAGTTAAAAAAAAAAAAAAAAAACTAATACTTTTTTTTTATCATTAGAATAAAAAAGAATCTATTCTATTGCTCAATACAAACATACATTAAGGAAAGAGCACTATAAATTCAATTGCTGTGGCCCCAAATAAACTGTCACACCTAAAAATAATGGAATTTCTATTAACTGCCCACTTCTCTCCAGTGCCTAATAGGATTGGTTCTGTTTACTGTATTTATTGATTTCATGTTTTTCACTGATGCATTTAAATTGCCACCGAAAGCTGGATTTCCTTTGAATGTGCATGCATCGCTTTCTTCACACTAGGGCAGGAGTGGCCAATTCCGGTCCTCAAGGGCCACCATCAGGTCAGGTTTTAAAGAAATCCCTGCTTCAGCGCAGGTGGCTCAATCAGCCCCAACTTCAGCGCAGGTGGCTTTTGCAGTGATCCAGAAGTCCTGGTTTGCCAACTATTACTGTCTATTATACCCAATTTCCACTCTCTCTCTCTCTCTCTCTCTCTCTCTCTCTCTCTCTCTCTCTCTCTCTCTCTCTCTCTCTCTCTCTCTCTCTCTCTCTCTCTCTCTCTCTCTCTCTCTCTCTCTCTCTCTCACTCACACTCACACTCACACTCACACTCACACTCTCTCTCTCACACTCTCTCTCTCACACTCTCTCTCTCTCTCTCTCTCTCTCTCTCTCTCACACACTCTCTCACACTCTCCCAGGTAGCTCAAACTCCTATATCCACCACATCATGAACATATATTTATGCCAAAATGAGTGCTACTGAGCATGGCAAATGTATACAACAGAAGACAGGGGTGCCCAATGCTACATCAAATTGACAAAACATATATGGTAATGAGTATAAAGTTTAAATACTTGAATAATAATAGTAATTACTTGTTTTTTTAGTAGGGAGGGGCGAGCTCTAGGGGGAGGTGCCAATTTCATGTAGCATTGGGCACCCCTGTCTTCTGTTGTATACATTTGCCATGCTCAGCAGCACTCATTTTGTCATAAATATATATTCATGATGTGGTGGATGTAGGAGTTTGAGCTATCTGGGAATATGTGTGTTAATCAATTTCTGACTGGTAACAGTCTATGGAGGTTAGGTGGCACCTCCCCCCAGAGCTCGCCCCTCCCCACTTTTTAACTTGGGAGGTTCTAGCAACTTGCTGAATGGACAAGACTCACTGCAGTTGCTTCCCCTCATACAGAGGTAACAGGAAGGGTTCACAGTTTGTGTTAGGAACTGCATTTTTGGTTTACCTTGACGTTGGTATGCAGGCTAACGACGCTTTGGCCAAAGGGTTTAACTAAAAAAACAAGTAATTACTATTATTATTCAAGTATTTAAACTTTATACTCATTACCATATATGTTTTGTCAATTTGATGTAGCATTGGGCACCCCTGTCTTCTGTTGTGTGTGTGCGTGTGTGCGTGTGTGCGCGTGTGTGCGTGTGTGTGTGTGTGTGTGTGTGTATATATATATATACACACACACACTTATATATGTATGTATATATATATATGTGTGTGTATATATATATATATATATATATATATATATTTTCCTGCTTCAGCACAGTCAAAGACTGGGCCACCTGTGCAGAAGCATGGATATCATTTAAACCAGACCTGTTGGTGGCCTTTGAGGACTTTAGTTGGCCACCCCCGCACTAGGTTCTTTGTAAAAATAAATTGGCATTAAAATTGTAATGCTAAAAACAAGTCCAGACCATAGTAAAATATGCCTGGTATGTCGGTGTGTGACTGCTCACATACTGTACAGTATAACACAGGTCGCTGTGGGAAATGTTTGATGCATTGTGTTGCGTTGCATACCCGATTGATACAATTTCGAATAAAACAACGTGTATTTTTACTAGTATTCGTAAATTGTTATTAGTTTAATATATTTTATAATAGCCATACTGTGAAAATATATTACATTTTAGTTCATGTTTATAATGAAACTGCTTTGTCCATGTCTGTCCCTGTTGATACATAGCAATGTGAGCACTTCTAGCTGAGCTAACAATATACAGGCATACCCCGGTTTAAGGACACTCACTGTAAGTACACTCACTGTAAGTACACTCACTTTAAGTACACTTGCGAGTAAGGACATATCGCCCAATAGGCAAACGGCAGCTCACGCATGCGCCTGTTGGCACATCCTGAACAGCAATACCGGCTCCCTACCTGTACCGAAGCTGTGCGCAAGGGGGGAGACTATAGAGCCTGTTACAAATGCGTTATTTACATCAGTTATGCACGTATATGACGATTGCAGTACAGTGGAGATGGTGGGTTGGTCAGCGCACGGGATTTGCACCGTACAGTACATGCATCGATAAGTGGGGAATAGGTAGTGTTTCACTTTAAGTACATTTTCGCTTTACATAAATGCTCCGGTCCCATTGTGTACGTTAATGCGGGGTATGCCTGTGTTACATACATGCTCCGGTCCCATTGTGTACGTTAATGCGGGGTATGCCTGTGTTACATACATGCTCCGGTCTCATTGTGTACGCTAATGCGGGGTATGCCTGTGTTACATACACGCTCCCGTCCCATTGCGTACGCTAATGCGGGGTATGCCTGTGTTACATACACGCTCCCGTCCCATTGCGTACGTTAATGCGGGGTATGCCTGTGTTACATACACGCTCCGGTCTCATTGTGTACGTTAATGCGGGGTATGCCTGTGTTACATACATGCTCCCGTCCCATTGCGTACGCTAATGCCGGGTATGCCTGTGTTACATACATGCTCCGGTCCCATTGCGTACGTTAATGCGGGGTATGCCTGTGTTACATACATGCTCCGGTCCCATTGCGTACGTTAATGCGGGGTATGCCTGTGTTACATACATGCTCCGGTCCCAATGCGTACGTTAATGCGGGGTACGCCTGTAACCAGATTTTAGGATTTACGCCAGGCTTAACTTTTACGATTGGGCTGTGCTGTTTGCACCCTGGTGGCATGAGACAAGGATTTCCATGATGGGTAAGATCATGAAAAAGTGGCACAGGCCTTCAGCAATGTCCCACGTTCCCTTTCACACAGCGAGGTGTTATTTGCTTTAATTTAATGTCACTTAAGTAATCTACACTATTGAAAGGCTGCGCTTATAGTGCCGGCGACCGCGACGGTCGCTGGAAAATCAAATAGAGATGACTTCCAGCGATTGCGACCAATCCGTCGCTCCATCACGTCGCGCTTACTACAAGCGCACGCAATGGCGTCAATGCATTTGTTTTGCCGCGACGTCGTGTCGCCGGCACTATAAGCGCAGCCTTATTAGGTTGCAGTGGCAAGGCTGAATGTATTGTGTTTTACACTACACAACTGTAAACATGTATCACATTTTTCAATTTGCATTTCAAAAGTACTGTGACAAAATTCACAAATTCACGTGTCCCTGTTTGGCAGCGTAAAAATTCTATGCATCCAGAGTCCAGACAGTCACACTATTCGGTGGCTTGAAAATGGCGCAAGAATAACATAAGTAAAATTGATAGCGGCTACACAACACCTGAAAATAGGTGTCGGCTCCTTGTGACCTTGGGAAATCTCTGTGCTTCAGGCATCAAAAACAGAGATTGTGAGCTCCTGTGGCCAGGGGCTGTGTCTGTAACAATCCCAAGTGCTGCGTAGTGCACACTATACTGTAATTGTGACGCGCTTTGTGAGAAATGTGCTATATGAAATAAAGTTATTATTATTATTTAGTACCACTCGCATTTAAGACGCTAGATAAGGTAATGAGTATGTAGGCAGCGGTGCGCAAACTGGGGGGTGGGAGATTTGTCTGGGGGGGCGCAGGCAGTTGCAGAGGCCCCACGCTCTTCCCCAAGGCATTAAAGTTGAATGCCGGGGGATCGCGTGAGGCCTCTGCAACACAAAACCTACCGTGATGCAGATGCTGTGACGCGTCGCCATGGCAACGCTGCATCAAATGACGCCGTGGGTCACGTGATGTCACATGATCCTTAGCATTGATGTAGAGCATGCAAGCTAAGTTTAGAAAAGCACTCAGAAAATTATGCTGTGGCAAATGATGAAACGTTAAAAATACATAACGTACATTTATGACATCCCCAGTGAGTATGATGCACACTGCATTAATCACGTAGTTTTGGAAACCAAGAACCAAATACTTATCTAAAAACTACACTCCTGCTTTCTACTGAATATTATCGCCACTGCTTTTGGTGGATGCATAAAAATGAATCCAAATTATTTCTACACCTAGGGCGAGATTTCCTATTTAAAATGAGAGCATTATTAATCACGCCAAAAGCTTCTTGCCACCCAGTAATATCATAGTAGGGAAATGTTGTTGCTATTTCACATACATATCATTTTACTTTTGTAATGACACTTTTTAATACTTAAATGTTGTTATTATATCTACTTAGTTAATATATGTGCAAGAGTTGCTTCCATAAGGGCCAACTTATTGGTTTCTAGAGTCATAAAGTAGCTTTATTTCTTAAGAGAGCTACTTCACCAGTTACATTGAAGCAGTGCAGTGATGGAGGGCTACCGTCTACAAAAGTATCTATATTTCCCTGGGGAGTGCAGTAAACCTGGCTCTGAGCATGTCTCGCATCAAAAATAAATCAATTCAAGGGGCTATCATCTTTAACTGTCTCTTACAATTGGAGGGAAACATACTGCATGAAAAACCCAACGGTTAGGTCTATTATGCTCCCCTGTTATAGACATCTATGGTAAGTTACATATTGGTGTCAAGTGAAAGCTCATATGTGATATTAAGTGGGAGCTCTTTAAATATATTGTGTAGAATATAAATATATATATATATAGACGAACACAAAGAAAAAGGACTGAGCTGCGCCTCTGCAAATGGTTATAGATATATAGTGTGACTCACTAAGAGTAAAAACTCTGTGAATTAGGTGTATATATAAACAAATTGAAATATGACAATAAAAATGAAAAAAATATAAAAATGAAAAATATATATGAAAATAAAAATGAATGATAAATCAATTATAATAGAACAAAACCTAAAACCAAGCTTACAATAAAAACCAAATATAAATACTCATACAGCAAATAAATATCTCCACAAATAGGGAAAAAAGGAGGTATAAAAACCAGTCCTCAAATAGTCCAATGAATCCAATCAGTTCTGGTATAGAGGGTCTCCGGCTGCTCTCAAAGTGGACAAACCACATCCACAGGGAATCTAGAAGAAAGGGGGGAAGAGAGCGCACACCCATAGCGTAAAATTGTAAAATTTAATAAGGGGAAGGGAGGGGAATAAGAATTGCACTTACAAAGGTACAATATAAAAAAGCATTCTGTGATATATAATCACCACCATCCGGTTTAAAACTGCAGCCTCATGGTCTGTGCAGTCCCAGGGTGACGTCCCAATCCAAAGCCAGGATAGTACTTCTTCTCTGCATCAATGGGGGAGTCCTGTGGAGTAGTTCCAAGCTGGGAAGCCTCTGCAACAATCGCGCGGGTCAGTGAGTCCCAGCTGGGCCGTGCTTCTATTATATGGTACATAGAAACATCTGTATATGTAAGAGGCTCTTTACATATATTTTTCTGTAACTGACATAATATTAGAATGGTTGCTTTTGACCTTTTGTGTAGTAACAATGGAGGGAGAGGGGGTAGGGGGTATGGTGCCTTTTATTGGAAAAACAAGTAGTTGATGTGTTACAAGCTTTCCAACCTCTCAGGGTCAGGGTTTCCTGATGAAGGACCCTGAGAGATTTGAAATCTTGTTACAATTGGAGGGAAACATACTGCCCGAAGGGCTTGCAATCTAATTGGTAAGTAGGAAAAACATACAGAGACAGTAGGAGGGCGTTGTGGTAAGTGCGTCTGCAGGGGGCCATGGTAGATGTAGGAGGTGTAAAGTGTCAGCCACGGAGCTACTCATATGCTTCGATAAGTAGGTGGGTTTTAAGATGGGTCTTAAAGGTGGATAGAGAAGGTGTTACTACATGGAAGAAAAGACCAACACAGCTACCCCCCATCAAAATGATTCCACATTCACCGTGATCAGCAACGAATACAATTTGAAATGAGCAGTATTGTATTGTATGTCTTTATTTATATAGCGCCAACAGTGTAAACAGCGCTTCACAAACAATACAGTACAGGGATTATAATAATACAATAAGTGCAGCAAAATCAGACAATAGGAAAGGAAATCCCTGCCCCGAAGAGCTTACAATCTAAGACCAGTTTAGCTGATGGTTGGCACATATCTGTTATTTCGAATATTATTAATGGAGTAACAACGTTGTTACGTCAATTACAAATAAGTACAGCGAGTCCTCGGTACCCGGCGGTCTGCTTTCCGTCCAACGCCTTATCCGATGCAGCATAATGCAGTCGACTGGACGCGTTTTCCGACGTCGGACCACTTGTCCGTCACTCACCGCCGCGGATTAACATGGACCCGCAATCAGACGGTCCGTTATCCAACGGAGGTTTGCGGGACGGATAAACGAAGACCGCCTGTACATTGGAGATACGCACATATTTACGTTTTTGTTGAGTGTGTTTTCGTTCCTTGTGAAAGAATAAGCCATTGTTTATAGTACCACGTAGTGTTTGCTTGCAGAATTAATTACACTCAATTACAAAGTAAATATATATTTATTTTGTGATCAGATTACTTTTTTTGCAGCAGCAGCATATGCAACATAATTTGTATTCTCGAAGTAAGTTTCTTTTGAGTTAATTATAATAAGATTGATCACGTGCATTTGTATACTTCGCAGGCAGCAGTGTACAGTATAAATGATACAGCTGCGATTCTTGAAGTTCCCGTGACACTTTTTAATTGGTGCGTTGTTAGTAGGGAGTTAATGATTACCAAAATACCCTGATCATTTGTTACAAATGATTGAAAATATCAAGATGTAAAGGAACAGACACAGAGTAGGAAATTATTACACAAAATAAATAAAATGCTGCAGTTTAGCCATACCATTTTAATGCTTGTTCGAGCAATTTCTTCTTCACTGAACTGTTTCTTACAAAATCGATATTTTATGTAAAGCACTACCCATGTATAGTAACCCCTTCAGTGCAAGAGAGGCCTGCAATGCTTTGCTTTGGGGACTAATAGGCCAGGACTGTTGGTATACCGAAAAGGTATCAATAATGTGGGGGGGAAATTGAAGTGGGGGGCTATTTTTTAAGCTGTGATAGTGTGTATCAGGGCACTATTGCAATGATAACACCCATTGACTTAAATTTGAAGGAGCAGCTAGATGACCCATGACGAAATAATTCTGCATCTCTGTTCCTCATTCTTATTATGTTTTACTAGAGTCTAAACCCTGCACTGAGTAGAATTTGGCTTAAATGACCCTGGTTAATAATCTATCAAATATACGAAACTAAGATACAAGATTCTTCTATTTGATGCAGCTGCCAGCAGAAATCGGCGCAGTGCTTCCAAACAAACTGGCGTTGTGTAGCGTTGCGACATTTTCGCACAGGTTCGCAAAATCTTGCACATTTTTGTTTGGAAACAATTTTGCTAAAATGTAACCACTTTGCCAAAATTTGCAAAGCCACGGTAGGCTGTATAAAGCAGCAATACGGGGTATCTTTAAGAAGATTTTTTTAAAAAATTATTTTATTACAGGATTGAAGCAGGGGGTCTCCAGAGCTGAACCCCATTAATTTCAGAGATACTTACTTCCCGTAGGTACTGTCGGTATCTCTGCAGTTTAAAGGTGCAGGTAATGCCGGCCAATAGGAAGCTGCACCGGATGATGTCGCGGCTTCTTATTGGTCCGTGTGACGCGGGATATTTAAAACGCCATTAGATTAAGGAACACAATTTCTCTGCATGTAGAGCCAAGTATCCCTGCGCTGAAATTCACGGGGTTCAGCTCCAGACACCCCCTGCTTCAATCCCATAATAAAAAATAAATATATATTTTCAAAGTTAACCCGTATTGCTCTTTAATCCAGACCCTATTATGTGTTTGTGTGTGTGTGTGTGTGTGTGTATGTATGCATGTATGTATATATATATATATTAGAAATCCATTTTGTATATTAAAATGTAGGAATGAGACCTTATATCAAGACAATTGCATTATATGAGATACATGCAATATATATATTTGTTTAAATTAACTTGTTTCCCTGACACCTTAGTTGTGTTCACAGGTATCTGTTATTTGTGTTGTGCCCATGTGAAAAGTAAACCATGTTTAGTAGTAGTAATTTTTGTAAAATGAAAAAAATAAAAAGTGGCATACAAGGTGCTGAGCAAGCATGTTTTACAGAGATACAAATGTCTTCTATGGCGTTCCTGCTCTTAAATGAAATTGCTTTTATTGATCACTACTTTTGGCAGTCAGATGTAAGTGCTGAGTCACTGGTGTCCCTTGGTTTTTTTTGCATGGTACCAGCTAGGTCAGGGGTAGTCAACTCTAGTCCTCAAGAAGCCCCTTGTACCCCTCAGGAAGGAAGTGGGGCGGGGGGGGGGGGGGGGTAGGGATAGGCATGAAGGAAGGGGGTGAAGGCCCTGGGGCAGCACTGAAGGGGTTAAAGAAATAAGGAGAGTTGGGTCAGAGGCAGAGAGTCTGGGCATAGGGAGAGGGAATAAGGGGAAGGGGATTAGGAGGCGCACCCTCTTCACCTGCTGTCCCGGTGTGAATCACTCTCTCGTTTTTTGCTATTCGTGTGGTTTGGAAAGATTTGTATATTTTGTGGTGTGTATTGTTTATCTTGGGATACATTCACACACACAAAAAAAGGAATATATACAAAGCTCAGAAAAGTATGTGAAAATATATATTTAAAAAAATGAATATATACCGTATAAATGAATGGGGATAAACTATATGGTTTTGTTATTGTCACGTTCGATGTGAAATGGTGCTCAAACCACATATGTGCTCACAAGTGAACTTTTTATTTGATATATATATATATATATATATATATATATATATATATATATATATATATATATATATATATTATGCACATATATACACACACACACACACACACACACACACACACACACATACATACACACACATACATACATACATACACACACACACACACACACACACACACACACACACACCCACCTTGCTTATTGGATTGAAGTCATTTCCTTTAAGAATGTACTGTCTCACCTATTGCCCACAAGAAAGACATGGCCTCTGATAGTCTGTCAATAGTTTCCCAGCAAAGTAATGAAGAATGTTTGGCTGTGCGTCTGCAATGAACTAAGCACTTCCCCGATCTGCCCGGGTCGTGGCTCGCCCTCAATGCAAAGCTGTCCAGCACAATAATGCTGATGAGGACAGCCCAACTTATCAGCGGTGTATAATGAGACACAACTTGACTCATTACAGTATTATCGAGCGCATGACAATACTAATCTGACACTTGGAGCAGGGCCACCTTCTCTGTAGTACATTGTGGATACCAGCACCTCTTTGTATAATGTACTAGGCGTTCTAGGCCCGCTGGGAAAACTTGCGTGTCTGTGTTTTTATGTTTTATACAGATTCCTGGCAACATTGTTCCTGCTAAAAACTGACATGATGTTATAAAGCATTAGGCTGCGCTTATAGCGCCGGCGATGGCGCGCAGCGCCAAAGCAAGTAGATGTAATCCGTCGCGTGTGCCTATAGTAAATCGCTGAAGTCAATAGATTTTGATATTTACCGCGACGGCCGCACCACGTGACTGCAATAAGCCAATCACATGTCCTCTGCCTGATGTCACCGCCCCTTGCAGCCAGCGACATCGCAAACACTGAATACAACTTTTGCGACAGCGACGGGTGGCGTCACCGTCAGTGTAGCCGGCGCTATAAGCTCAGCCTTACTAAACCAAACGGCGCACACTTCCAACACTCTGTGGTCGCGCACGAGCGACGGAGCGCGTGAAACGTGCACTATTCAATTGCGATGTCGTGCGAGGCGTGGTCATGATGTCACGTGAGCGGTTCACCGTCATTGGCTGAACCGTGCACGTGACCCAACCGCCGCGTGACAAGCACAGAATTGTTTGTCTGGCTTAGGGTCACGCTTCATCGCGTGCACTACGGGCGGCCTCATAGACAAGAGGTTTGTTGTTCGTGCCACGCACCCTCGCAGCCACTATAATCGTGGCACAAGGCAGGCGTGCTCAACTCCAGTCCTCAAGACCTTCCAACAGGTCAGGTTTTCAAGATATCCCAGCTTTAGCACAGGTGGCTCAATCAGAGGCTCAGTCAAAGGCTGAGCCACTGATTGAGCCACCAGTGCTGAAGCAGGGAATGACAGAGCCTCCTGTGCTGAAGCAGGGATATCCTGAAAACCTGACCTGTTGGGGAGGCTTGAGGGCTGGAGTTGAGCACGCCTGCTCTAAAGCATCATCTAATTGGAGAACTGGGCCCCCTCTCCTTTCCCAGAGTAAATAATATTGGTGGCTAAATCACATTGCTGCAGTTCTCTCTACCCCAAATGATAGAACCAATAAAACACTGGTAAACACTTGTAAATTTGGTAAACGGATCAAGCTGTTCCCAGCACTCAAAAGAAAAAAAATGCCAGAAAACTGTATTTCCATTTAGACTATATTGTTAATCATTTTAGACATATTTCGTGTAGCACAGTAACACATGCAATGCAAACGTATTCCTAGTATGGATAGGGTTGTAAGGTGGATTCTCCAAAAACACTGGTCACAATGGTGAAAGGTGTGACAGGCCCGAGACATATAGAGACACACACACCCACCCACACACCTCTCACCGCTCCATGCTGTTTCCTCCTCTCCTTGTCCCCACCCCAGGCTCCTGACACCTCCTCCTGATTGGCTGCTGCTGGGTAAAGCAGCCAATCAGAATGGAGGAAGCTGCCCAGCCCCCTTGCACCCGTCCTGCGCTCTGCCTGCTCAGGGATATCCCACAGACCCCAAAGCCGGTCAGGTCACTATATCCAGAGAGCTAATACCGGTATACATGTCCAGTATTACCTCTCATTTTTTACTGGACAGTGTCCAAATACAGGACAGTCCGGTTCAATACCGGACACCTGGTAACCCCAATCACATCCCACATGAGTCTGGGAAAACAAGTCCTATATGTATAGACAAAAGCAAAGAAAACCATAAATAAAAACGTATATAGGGGTAGGTATTTACACCATGAACATCCAATGCATTTGCTAAGTGGCTAACACTTGTGTAATGTCCCTCCATTACAGTGACTAGAGATAAGAAATCTACGCCTAGAGCAGACATACTGCATATAATTAAGAACAGAGATGCACAAGTAGGATGGTAATGGTAGTAAAACAATCGTTAGGGTAGGTAATTGGAAATAGGACATGTACACCTCACTTATCTGGTCCTCAGGGCACATAAGGTATTCACTGTTATTATTATAATAACTGTTTTTCTCCCAATGGGACTCAAAGTGCTTTTCAATTACAGTACAGTGCGTGGTACGGAGCACATACAATTATTACAGACACAGTACCTGCCCCGATGAGCTTACAATCTATGTTTTTGGTGCCTGTGGCACAGGGAGATGGAATGACTTGCCCAAGGTCACAAGGAGCCGACACCGGGAAATGAACCGGATTCAAACTCTGTGTTATCAGAGCCAGTGTCTTTTCTCACTGAGCCACTCCTTATCAGTACGTATCTCAAAGGTATTTACTCTTGTTAATACTTATCTATACCGTTATTAAGAATAGGGAGTAATAAAAAATAAATAAAAAAACACCGTTTTTATGAGAATTCCTCAATATACAGTAGTTCAGGGGGCCTTGTCAATTTGGGCTCAGAAACGTTATCACATTGATATTTTAGCCTGTGGGAGTTATGGTATTTAGCATATGGGAGAGGGAAAGGCTGACGATAAACACAAGAGAAAATAAAAGAGGAGAACCCAAATGGACAAAAAGTAATTGTGTGCTAAACACACGCGATGTAAGTGAAACCTCTGTGAGGGAAGTTGTATAGTCATAGTGATAGAGGCACATTTTATTTGCAGTACAGTTGATGTGCGTATCTGTTTTACATGTTTTTATAAGTACGGTAAGTGTGTTTGGGGAATGACTGATAGGGTGCGAGGTAAATATTTAGATTGACAACACACACAGGTATTACTGTTGCTCAATTTGTAATGGTGCCAATAGGAGGTATAGGATAGTGCTGGTGGAGAAATAGAAGACAATGTAGTGTAGGACCTAGCATACAGGGCTGACACAGGTCTCATGTGTTGTGGGTGTATGTGTGACCAGTGAAGTTTTACTTAATGAGCAAAATCGTATATCCTTCACATGGTGTTGATGAGGGGGCAGGTTGTGCTGCTTGTCCTCTGGGGTCAGTGTGTCCTGTTGTACTTCTGTAATAACAGCAAGGGTAAGGAGGGCTGAAGTTCGTGTGGCAAGGTTTGTTGTGTGCGTGTAGGTACTTATGCGCGTGGGCGATGGGTCAGGAAGCAGGCTTTTCATGGGGTTTGTGTGGTGGTTTTATGCTGTCTCAGCGCATGCATGGCATCTGTCGTCCGTCTCTGCGCATACGCTTCACCCAGCAGCCGTCTGTGCGCATGCGTGACATCTGGCGGCTGTCTGCGCAGGAGCGGCAACAGGGCGGCGGCGTCTGTGCATGTGCGTCACTTGGTGGGTGACGATACGAATGCATGTGAACCAGCGGGTGACTGTGCACATGTGCTGCACTTAATGTGTCTGCGCATGCGCGAGTGACCAATACCCTGTGACCTATTCTACGCATGTGCGAAACACAGCGGACGACTCTGCACATGAGTGAGAAAGATGTATCCAACCTACATGGAAGGCTTCATCTGTTTATGCGCATGCGCGGCCTAGTGGATCCGCGATGTGTCTGCGCATGCGCGACCGGTGTGTGGTCATGCGCAGTACAGTACTTCTGCGACAATTTTCATTACCATGAAAGGGATTTGCAGCAATGCAATTTTTGAATGTGTCAGTGCTAGCAAAGAAGCTTCACTTCAAAAGTGCAACATGTTGCAAGCAAGAGAGAGCACGAAGGTATAAAATAACGGCACCATAGTAACTCAGCAAATGTGAATATCAAACGATATTCCATTTAAAGAGCCACCTACTGTAAATGGGATTGAAAAGAAAATCGTAATGTTGACATTCGTCAAAAGAAGGTTGAGGATCCCTGGAGTTTTTTTTTTATATAGTCTATATAACGTGCACATGTGCAGTATTGATCACAGCACTCTTTTCAGTGTCACTTTTTATTTCTACCCTGTCAGGGCCACCTTAATTCTACTAGTCACTAGACACTTCTTCCTCCAAAGTTAATGGTTCAGACTCTGGTAACAAATCTCCGTCAGTGGCAAATAGAATTGCATCCATGGTGTCCTGGACACATTCTTTCATCCTTATCATCCTCAAGACAATAATGCACATCGACAAGCCTCCCTTTCTACAGCTTCATTAGTTATTTGATTGTTAATCTTGCCCGTAATTAAACTTAATGAAGCAATTTGTTTTTTTTTTGTATTGGGTTTCTTCTGCGCCCTTCTGGCTGCTAGGAGATGATGTTCCATGTAGCATTACAAACTAAACAAACGTGCTCCTAGATTTGATGCTTTTACACTGCTGTGCAGTAACTTTGAGGGGAACGTTTTGTACTTAATGGGACTTTTAGAAAATGGGTTTGTATTTAATCAACCTACATGAAGAAACCTGATTACTGTAATTTTCATTTGCCATTTTCAATACTGATAGTTAAACGTTGCACGTATTTGAACATATATTGAATAATTATGATATTTGTGTGGTTGAATATCGAGTTTATATTTAATTATGCCCAATATTTTATGGCCAAATCAGTGCTGCAAAAAGTGGAGATGGGCAAACCCTGCAAGATTCGTTTCACTGCAGTTTTGGGGAAAGGCTGTTATTGTTCCCAAAAACCCGCAAAAGTTGTTTTTTTCATTGTTCATTTTTTTTAAAAAAAGTTTTAGTTTCGCAAATAAAAGTAATTAAACAAGCAAAGCCTATTGACTTTTTTTTATTGATTCAAATTCTCTCTTTAATTGTATCTCATCAAGAAATTATTCAAGTCCAATAAATTTAGGGTTGCCAGGTGGCTTCTCCAAAAATACAGGACACAATAGTGAAAAATAGTGAAAAATGCGGTGTGCTCAAAGTCTTTGGGGAGGTGTGTCACTTATTAATGATCAGACCGTTACGTAATTTTTTCTAAATTTCACTCCAAGTTTGCACTATTTTGCACCATTTCATATTTTATTTTGTAAAAAAATTCTGGTGAGGAGTTTGGGGATGGTGCACCCTCCCAACATTGTTTTACGAAATAGAATATGAAATGGTGCAAATTTGTGCAAACTTGGAGTGAAAAAAAAAAGACATAATGGTCAGATAATTTATAAATAACATACCTGCAGTCATACATGGCGAGCAATACTGATCTTAATGCTTCTCTCCCACTACTTCCAAGATTGTTGCAACCGCCTTCATCCTCTCATCCCCCTTCATCCTCGCACCCCCTCATGCTCTCACCCCCTCATCCTCTCATCCCCCTCATCCTCCTTCCTCACCACCACCCCCCTCCTCATCTTTCCTCACCACTAACCTCCTCTGTCACCACCACCCTCCTCCTTCCTCACCACCACCCTCCTCCTTCCTCACCACCACCCTCCTCCTTCCTCACCAACACCCCCCTCCTCATCCTCTCCACCTGCTGTTGTCTTACCTGTGGAGGTCCTCCTGGTGGACTCTGAGCTTTCATTGGAGGCAGGAGACACACCGTGGAGCTCTTCTCTCCTCTTCCACATGTGAAGCTGGAAGGAAACTACATTTCCCAGCATGCATATGAGGGAGCTGCGCACGACCATTAATGACGTGGAGACCTCCCATTGGTCAGTCTTCTCCTTTGCTGGGAGGGAGGGAGGGGGGGATGACCTTTGAGGTCTGGCGTGGGAACCACTAGTGCACCAATCTTCTATCTGGGGAACAAAGACGGTGACGCTTCATCGGTCGCACGCTCTATGGGTGGCTTCATAGAGAAGAGGTTTGTTGTTCGCACCGTGCCTGCCATCGCTGCCACTATAAACGCGGCCTTACAGCAACACAACGTTTCGGGGGTGACACAACACAACGTTTCGGGGGTGACACAAGACAATGTTATGTTGCGTTGCTGTATGACTAGTATTAAAGCTACTAAAGGATTTTGATACCACGCTTGTGTCAGCAAGTTGTTTGTGAGTGCAAAGGGGACACATTGCATTTCTAAAACCTGGACTGGATGAGGTCCTTGATGTCTGGAGTTGGGAACCAGCAGTGTACCAATCGTCTGTCTGGGGAACCGTAACCTGTTTCCAGAATATAGGAATTGCTCATCTTTCAGCATTCAACTAATTCTGTATTACTAACTTAATCCATTTTTATAACCTGGAATCAAATCTCTATTTGGGAAGGCCAAGCGGGGATCTTTGGGGATTTTAATTCCAGTGACGATCTTGGGTTATTACTTCCCTGCAGAATGGTTTGTTGATCCAAGTGCATTCCCACCAGCTATGTATAGACCTTTCCCTCCCACATCCCATGCAGCGATGCCTGTGGAGTTTGGTAATAAGTGATGTAACCTTACTGGGGTACAGTATCATTTCTACAAAACTTCGTACAAGTTTTCAAGGATCTTAGTTGAGACAGACGAGGAACCAGTTGTCTCCCAGGTCCTACTCCATTCTTCAATTGTGAGCGCAGCGCCCTCTCCCAAGACTGAGCAAAATGTGGTTTAGAGTTCACGTCATTTCTGATGAGAGGTTGTGACCTGTTGAACCAGTGCCCACTGATTTTTAAACCACGGTCCTCATTTTAGCCCACCCAGCCCAAGGGTCATTTTACAGAAACCTTGTATCGGTTAATTTGACAGGATTTTAATGAAGTATTCAATTTTCAATCCAATTTAAGTGCTGGAGGGAAAATAAATAGCTTACAGAACTTAACACACGGAACAGATTTAGTTTTCAGATAAGCTGATCAAGGGAAAACAGACAAAAAATGGGGGAGCACAGGTTGAGGGACTATACAGACGTTTGGAAAACTGCACGGTATAGAGCTGTGAGGTGAAATAAGGTGTACAATAACGTAAACACTTACACGGCCTTGTGTAAATGCTTTCAGATCAAGTTATCTTTGCATTAGGTGTCTTCTCTTCTGTGTTCTTTCCGCTTATAATTTTCTTTTCCTCTGTTGTGAAGTTGAGCTTTTCTGGTCTTCTCCACAGGAATGGTTTGCGATGTCGTCCTCAGGATTAAATAAAACGAGAACAAATTGCGTAAGGGACAAAACAGAAAATATAAAATATATCTGGGGTAGACAACTGAATTAAAATCAAAAAAGCAGAGGAATACTGCATCCACTCACACGGACAAGCGTGAGTGATCTCTGGAGGGAGGTGTCTTTGATGGCACCTCACTGCAGGGCTGTCACGCACCCCACCTGCTCTTTGCACCAAACAAATAGGGAAAGAAGGGATGAAGGGGCGGAGGTGGGTTAAAATGTAACCACGTAAGGTTAACAATAGACTCACACGGCCATGTGTGAGAATGAACTCAAATTGGTATCTCTTCTCCCCTCTCTGAAGCTTCAAATCCAAACCTTCAACTGAGTTTTGTTAAATCACTCAAATAGTGTCTGGATCACACGATGGTACACAAGGGTGAAAAAACGTGAAATTTATTGACAACAACAGGACAGATTCCTAACAAAACATGATTAATGAAGCGCATTGTATTTTAGGAGACAGCGCATCTTATTTAATACTACAAGAAAACCGCACAAGTACCTTCATAATGAAAAGCACAACTCGGCATGGATGATAAATATTTCTCAAGTTCTTTAACCCAGGTGGTGCTGAAAAGTTGTGTAATGCGGCAGACAGAAACTTCTAGGGGTCCATGTGACAATGGATGAGCAGGAAAGAGTGACACGCTGTGCTCATTTGCATGTTATTAACCAGAATCCCTGGCTGCAGTGGAAGCACTGTTTGCTAAGTGATAATGGGGAAGGACAGGGTTACAGACCTGTCTGGGACATGCAAATGCACCACAAGTGGTATTTTTATGTAACGATGAGGTTGTAACCAAAAATGAAAATATTTCTTTTTCTGCATGGAAAAAATAATTGAAGTTGTCTGTGATGGTGATGCTGAGACCCATCCTATATACTGTACAGTACATTGTTGCACTTCTGTGTTTAAAAAATAAATAAAGAATTAGAATGCACTTTTTGGCCTACAATATATAGGGTGTACGTCTATATGGGGACCCCTATAAGAAATATGTATTGAGCACAGGTGAAATATAATAAATGGAAACTTCATGCATACTCTTTCCAAGCATTTAAGTGCCAAACAGAATCACGGACCCTAAAGACTACCCGTTACTGCTATAGAATATATCCTAGTTACCCCTTCGAGGAGGGTACAGATTTAAAGAAATGTCTTGGATATACAAAATGTGAACACTTACACTCAATAGTCTTAATAAAGAATTGGACCTAGCGGCTAGCCTGTATGAGTTGTATTGCATATTTATTTGGGTTTTTTTTGCCTTTATTTTTTTCCATTCCATCTTTATTTTACTACTTTTCATTAAAATTTTTCACATTTTCTGTCATAGACTTGTTCTTACACATTTTTTTTTTAAATCGCAATATACAAAAAAAAAAAAAAAATTCCATTGACCTATATCCAGTTTTTTATTTGAATCTCAATGTATTATCTTGTTTTTGCATTTGCGTATCATCATTAGTTGTACAGAATAAGGGAATATTTGCACAGGTCTACAAATGTAGTTTCTTCTGCGTCATGTGTTGAAGACCCATTGATTGTTTTATTCAGCTTGTTTCACAATAACTTCTATAAACATACAAATACATTAATTATAAAAAAAAAATGTAAGTAAAGTTAGACCATATCCTAACCAGACAAAATACACAATATGGCAACCTATAAAATAATCTAGTGATCCAAGAGTGGTCACTAGTAAATGTATGCCCAAACGCGGCTAGTGGCAAGTAGACCAATCAAGTATATGTCAAGGATAACCGGTAATTAGCAGAGATAATCTCAAGCAACAATGCTATATATCAGTAATGCAGGGGTTAATAACAAAACTGCTACAGGCTAAGCACGCCAATAATATCATAGGAGAGTCAGATAGGCATAAGGTATAATCAGCACGGAGAGGTCCAAAGGGATTACGGGCGCCCAGTAGGAGAAACGTCTCAGGAAGCGGCACTGGATAACGAACTTGGGAGAGGGGAGAAGGGGCTGGGGAAGGGGAAGGGAAACCCTCACTACTGCTTAGCAGGGTGGTAATGGTGCTACAATCTGGGGTGATAGATCGAGGGAACACAGAGAGACTGGATACTCTGCAGGTCACCTCTGGGGTGGTCATGTTGTGGCAATATCACAGTAACATTTCTTTATATTTGTCATTTTAATTTATTTTTCTCATTGAGTGCTGGGTATCCCCCCATTTCTTGTTCTATAATGTCACATGCTTGTCCACTCAGATGGAACTTGCTGAGTAAGGATAGATGTACATTTTGAAATGACCAGCTTAAAAAATCGATTTCTTTTAGTTTTTTCTTCTTCTTCCGAAAACACTTTATGAAATTTATGGGGAATGTGTATCAAAGGTTTTAAATGGATAGGGCATTACATCGATGCTACGAGACTACGTTTCATGTGGCTTCCCTTTGTGTAAACATTTATGATGATTGGTCTCCCGCTTTACTCCGCTTCCATAAGTGGGCAATTTGGAGAACGGTTCTAGGAGCAGCGGGAAGGGGAGTCGCAGGTCAATACAATATTACAATGTAATGCACAATATTTGCGTCTGTTACTGTTCAACTTCATTGCAGCAATCTAGGCCGGCTAAGAAAAGAAAGACACATTCTTGGACACGGTCAATAAGCAAAATATATCGTCTTGAAAAATATCTTCACGATCTGCAGTTGTAAATCAGTGGCAAAAGTTATTTATTGTTCATTCGAACTTTAAAGGGGCTGTCCTTAGGACCAAAGTGAACAACAGTAGCAGGTTAAACGTAGGTGATTAAAACACCATTTATTTGTTCAAATCAAATGGTAGAAGTATATATTTTTAGACTTTTACCCGTGGGATGGATCAAGCCCAATTACAGGTTGACACAACCAGATGGGCGTGACGGGCCATTGACCCCTGTTTGGGTGCGTTGACCCGTAACGGAATTTTATCGATCCGGGAGTTAATGGCTCCTTAGTAATTAAATGCGTTGGCGTATTTATACTATCTGCACCCAACCTCGTTGTGTATGGAGGGAACGTATGCAACCATTGTCCCTTTTTTCCCTTTCGTGTTTTGCCCCAAACGGACTGGCATCATTTGTTTAACCCCTTTAGTGCTCGATGATCCTTCAGCTTCAAGCCACAGACGCTCGGCGACTGGCGATCACATGACTGCGCTCACATGATCCTTCCATTGAGTTTACAGTCAGGAACGCTGATCGCAAATGCCCCCTCCACCGACCCCTATAAAACAAGCAAGCCTCTGGTGACATGCAGCGTGCTCCTATGTCATAAGGTCTCCCCCACGATGTACAGCGTACGCCCTGAAGCGTGACATTTATAGGTACTGTGTATAGGTTTCACTGGATGTGCACTGAGCTCTGTCTGTGTTTCATGTTCTATCTCTGGTTTTAAATATATATCGCCATGCTCGGTAGCACTCCTCTGTGACACCTATATGCTTATATATATGTTGTGGTTATTTTGGGGGTTCAATATGAGCTTGCAGGTGTCCTGTATGTTTTACAAATCTTGTTCAGCTGGTCTTAGCTGATTGGAAGGTGGCTCTTCCTATCTTGTTGAAGCTCACCCCCTCCCACATTTAAATGGTTAAAAGCTCACTCCATAGCATCTCCCACTCTCAGGGGAACTTGCTTGCTTGCAGTATGATTGTGACAAATCTAATACAGAGTGCTTTTCCTGGTAATGTACAGGTTAATAAAAGCTCCAATCAGACTTAGAACTTTGCAACTAATTTTGACAGATTTATTATAAATCATTCTTCCTGGTAATGCACAGGTTATTAAGAATTTATATTATTGTTGGGGACCCTTGAGATTTGGTCTGCCGTGTAGTGGCTCTGGGGCTTTCAACACTTTGGCCAAAATGTTAAACTAAAAGACCAGTTTATTTAATAGATATCTATACATATATATTTAGGCACTGTACCGTGTATAGGTTTAACTGGATGTGCACTGAGCTCTGTCTATGTTTCATGTTCTGTCTCTGGTTTTAAATGACATTTATAGGGCACTGAAAGAGTTAAAGAGATTAAGGGGAAAGCGCAATATTTACCAGATTTAAATGAAGCGGACTCCTTTTTACAAAAGACGCCAATAAGTGAAATGTTTGCCTTAGGGGGGGAATTTAATCCTTCTTAAGAAGCCAATTACATTGATAAGTTGATTAAAATAAAACGGGTTCTGCAAGGTTATGTGAAATTGCCCCGTTTAAAACACGGATGACCTTTCGCAGTCCCATGTTTTATCTCTGCATTGAGCTGCTTTTGATGTAGGTGCGTGGGGAGATGATGTAAACACTTTGCAAATACCAATGAGAAATGAAGAGGGGAGTACAGGAGGGCCCCGGGTATACGCCGGGTTCCGTTCCAGGGGCCCGCCGTATAGTGAAAATCGTCGGAAAGCGGATCCGGCGATTTTCCGTTCTGCGCATGTGCAAACCGGCATTTTTTTCCCGTTCTGCGCCCGCAAACTACGATATGCGCGCGCAAACTATGGTCTGCGCATGCGCGCCGGGCACAACCGCCCATTCTGCGCATGCACGACCTAGGCTCCAACATGGCGGCCCCCTTCTCGGTGCGTCGTATCGGCGGATCGCCGGAAAAGCGGAGCGCCGAGATGCGGGGCCCTGCTGTAATGGTTTGCATGTCTGGTCGATACTTAATGCAGGGGTTCTCAACGCCAGTCCTCAAGACCCCCCCCCCACAACAGGTCAGGTTTTCTAGATATCACTGCTTCAGCACAGGTGGCGCAATCAAGCTCATTTGTAGACAGCCTCTGAGCCACCTGTGCTGAAGCAGTGATATCCTCAAAATCTTACCTGTTGGGGGGGGGGGGGGGTCGGGTCTTGAGGACTGGAGTTTGAGACCCCTGACTTAAGAGTTAAAACACAGAGGGGCGCACTTCTCTACCCACATCACGCCGTCACGTGATGCAGCTGCATTACATGGCCACCTGTCGCCATGACGATGTGACGCCGCCACACCACGTGACGTTAGGGCGACGGGACTGCACCCCCCAATCAGATTTCTGATTGCGCCCCCGCAATGCATAAAAACATAGGAGCAGAGTTCCCAAATAATGCCGTAACCCAGAGGTTTTCAACTCCAGTCCTTAACACGCCCCAAACAGGTCAGGTTTTCAGGGTACCCCAGCTTCAGCACAGGTGGCTCAATCAGAGGCTCAGCCTTTGATTGAGCCAGTTGTGCTGAAGCTGGGATATTTTCACAACCTGATTGAGCCACCTGTGCTAAAGCTGGAATATCCTTAAAACCTGTCCTGTTATGGCGGGGGGAGGGGCTTGAGGACTGGAGTTGAGCACCCCTAACTTGAGGAGTTAAAAGTGAAAATTCAGAGGGACACCCAACCCATTCCTGCATTTTCCTTCAAAGCAGAGTTTAAAAGAAACCAGGGCCCAGTCTTATAACCTTCTGCATCAGTAATCCCGACCACGGAGAATTACAATTGATTTTTCTTCATGTTCGCATGTGAAGATTCTCTATGCGCCCTGTGTTTCATTGACTGAGAGGGTTTAATAGCAGCAACAGCAAAAGATGTATAGACCTTCAAATACATTAGCTGCAGCAACATCTGCTCCATTATCATAAGTCGATCATCCCGGGTCAAACCACGTGAGATTTACATTAGAAGTGAAGGTGTCAGGTTTGACAAGATCTTCCCCTAGACCCTGGAAACACTTACACACACACTCGCGCACACTGAAAGATTGCGCTCTGTGTTCTGATCTTTATTACTGCCACTGCAGTCCCACGCAATAGACAATGCAGCCGTGTGATCTAGAGGGAAATAGAAAAATAGATTGAAAATGTAGATTGTTGAAACATGCTGCCGGAAACCAGTGGAGGAAACGACATTGGAATCTGTGCGATTTCATAAAAGACATTATTTGCCTCGGAAGGAACACTTTGGGTCGGAACCGGTGACTACATACTGTTTTTGTCAATAATATATTTTTAATATACACGTTATTTACAAACTGCATTTTCTAGTTTATTTTTTTTGTGTTTTGATTTCACATTGATGATCATACGCAAGGAACATTTATTTATTTCTTCAATGGCCTGCTGGTTTTCTTATATTTATGGCACACATTATATAAGTTACGGTGGCTAAAAAAGTGACAGACCCTCCAGCGTACCCTGCACAGCAAATGAAAATATTCCCTGTGAGCACATTCACATGTCTGACAGGTCTGCAACCCTGTTATTATTATTTCTTAGCATACAGTGCTTCCATTGCAGGCAGGAATTATGGGTAATAACATGCAAATGAGCACGCAGTGTCACCTTTTGCGTCATGTCCATTTTAACATGGACCCCTATAAGGTTATGCCTGCCATAGTTTTGCTTTTCAACACAGCCCAGGTTAAAGAAGGTTTACTGGCAATGCAAATTCTTCAACTCATAACTTATTTCATGTGTGGTTGCCACCTATTCCAGCTTCACATTGCGAAGCCGGTATAACCAGCCTCATACTGAGGAAACTCAAAAGGTTGGAACAGCTATCTGTGAGTAGAGTTACTGGCTCTGCACTTCAGTAACCCAGGCTGTGCTGAAAAGCTGTGTAATGCGGCAGGCATAAGCTTATAGGGGTCCATGTTAAAAGGGATAAGAAGCAAAGGGTGAGACTGTGTGCTTATTTGCATGTCATTACCCAGAATCCCTGGCTACAGTGGAAGCACTGTATGCTAAGGCCGAGTCCATAGAAGGACAGGCCGCGCTGAGCCGTGCGGACGCTCCGCGCTGAGCCCCTGCATCCTCAATGAGGATGCCTTGAGAGGGGGCTCACGCTGAGGCGCTGGAGTTTTCAGCCGAGCGCCAAGCTGTTTTTCAGCGTGCTGTCGGCTGAAAACATCCAATCAGCGCGGAGCTGCGTCAACGTCACGGCGCTGTGACGTCGACGTCAGTGCGTCGCGGGCGATTGGCCCAGCGACGTCACTGCCCCGCCTCCCTCTGTCTCCCCCCACCTCCGATCGCGCCCGCTGGCTCACCTGCACGGGCATGGAATCGCGCAGATTTCAGCAGGCGAGCCTCAGCGTCAGCGCGGCTCGGAACTCCTCACCCCTCTATGGCCCGGGCCTAAGAGATAATGGCGAAAGCAGAGCTGCAGACCTGTCATGTAAATGTGCTCACAAATGGGATTTTTATGGAAAACATAGACTGATAAAGGGCAAAATGTATCTCGACTGATGACGTGACTTTATTGGTGACCAGGCGTCATATTTGTAGTTTCTGTGTCACACAGTGGTACAAAAAAAAAATCCATGGCACTGAATGGGTTAAATTAAACTTTTTCCACTCTTTGAAAATATGTTAACCATCCAACAAGACGATGAGTACAGACGATAGTTTAAATGCCAGTATTTGGAAAGCAGATTTGTAACATTAGCCCTTGCATCGTTTAGGACTAAATATTGCTGTTAATGCCAGTCATTCGCCCTCCCAGTCAACCCACCCAAAAACTCACCCACCCACTCACCCACTCAGGGAAAACCTTGCATGAGTGAGAAGTGACAGAAGCTGCATGTTTCCTGTAACAGGCAAAAAAAAAAAGAAAGAAAAACAAGCACATAAATTGTGCTTTTAAAGGATCATTTGCTGGTGTGAAAAATAACAATTCCTGCAATTTCTTCACCTCTCAAATTATAGTCTTGACTAATATGTCTGAGATCATACTCCAAGTAAAATTGTCATTTTTAAAGATGACACACTGCTCAATTGATGGGCTGCCATGGTGACATGTTGAGTGATGGTTTGTGAGTATTTATAGCTGTAGGTTTACAAAAGCTGAAGGATCTAAAGAATCCCATACAAAATCTAAATGGGCATCCACAGGGAGAATGCTTTCATTTTGATGTGTAACAGTTACAAAATTTGTTTTGGTGGGACAGGATCTCTACCTAAATAAACATATTAAATAAGTTATGGTGGGTAAAAAAAAAGTGACAAACCCTCTACCATATAGTACAGCAAAGAAAAATATCACGGATGAGCGCAGTCACATGACACTGACAGGTCTGCAAACCCGCCTTTCCGTATTATCTGTTGGCATACAATATGCTTCCGCTGTAGCCATGGATTCTGGGAGATGATCTGCAAATGAGCACACTGTCAGGCCGCGTCTAGACTGATTGAGCTCGTGCGCCGTGATGTCACGCGCTGATGTAGCTGGGGCGATTCCTGGCCTGGAAAAATGTGCTTTTGCGTGCACATGGAGGGAGTGGAGGGGGTGGGGGGGGGAGGTGGGTTAATGCTCACGTGCACACACTATACACGATCACATTACCCATAATGTGTTTGATCGCGCAGCTCGTGAGCGCTCGATCAGTCTGGACGCGGCCTCATCTTTTGCTTCTAATCAACTTTAACATGGACTTCTATAAGCTTATGTCTGCCGCATTTAAGAGGCAATCCAAGCGGCACCTTAAAAAAAAAAAAATCAACTAATTATGTAAGCTGCTGATGGATTCCTTCTCCCGTTATCGATCAGCAACGATTCTGCTTCCCAGGGTTCACTAAATGGCTGCCTTTCAGTTTCAATCAATCCTTCTGACAGTGTAACTCCGCAGAATCCCTTGCTGCAGTGGAAACACTGTATGCTGTGATCTTTTTATTTGCTATATGCAATAAGGTGGAGGTTTCTTGTTGCCTTTTTCACCCACCATAAATTAAAACGTGATGGTAAACCCTACAGCCTTGAAATTGGCAAAGCCAGCAGCAGTACAACCAGCTTCACACTGATGATACCCATTAAGGTTGACACATGTCTGTGAATGGTTTCTCTGGCTTTGCATCTGATCCCCATGCTGTGCTTTAAAGCTGTGTCAACAGCGAGCATTAGCTTATATGGGCTCCATGTAACAATGGTTTTTCAGGCAAAAGGTGACACAGTGTGCTCATTTGCATGTCATTTCCCAGAATCCCTTGCTGCAGTGGAAACACTGTATGCTGGGTGATAATGGTGAATGGCAGGGTGCAGACCTGCCTAAAAGACATGTGAATGTGCTCACAAGTGATCTTTTTATTTGATATATATATATATTTCCCTGTGCTTCTCCATGTAGGGAGCATGCTGCTGGCGATTTTGTTTTTAATCTAATGCTACAGAACTAATTTATTGTAAAAAAAAAAACCCACATGTAGGATATTGCATGGATTGCTCCTTATAGAAATTACCTAAATTAAGAAATACTTGAAAGGTAGAGCTGAGTGCAAGATACGAACAGACAATTCAATCACACACACACACACACACACACACACACACACACACACACACACACACACACACACACACACACACACACACACACACACACACACACACACACACACACACACACACACACACACACACACACACACACACACACACACACACACACACCGGGTTGTTGCATACAGAATATTGGTTATGACATTTCAAGTTGCCCAAGAAGAATGAAGCCAAGGTGAGGAAGAAATTACATTTCTACGTACTGTAACCTCTGACCAGCTAGATAAATCATGGACCGGCTTCTCGGAAACCTAGCAGATGAGTTTGCGATACCTCCAGCAATCTCTTTGCAAAACATATATTGCTGTGTAAAAAAGCTCAATCGCATTAACCCCACTGATTCTAGAAGCGTCGACAATGCAGTGGGGTTCCTGCGCCTATGTGGTTTATTAAAAGCCTTAATCATTCATTCCAACAAATAATAATAAAACATATATAATATATATATATAGTTTGGGCTTGAAATAAACAAAACCTTTTTCATTGCCAGAGGGGCCTCTCTAGCAATGCCACTTTAATTTAAAATGCACATTTTTTTTATTGTTGTGCCCAATTAAGAGTCTGTTTCCTACATTGACTCTTCCTTGTGCTGTATCATTCTAGAGATGCCTTCTCCTATATACTCAAGTCAAAGAAATGCTATTCATTTCTTAGGAATGAAGGCATTTGTTATCAGTTGAATAACGTGGGTACTTCATGATCAGATGACATGTAAACCAGAGATTGTATTATTTTTTGTTGGGTACAACATACTTTCCATGGACACAGTGGTATACAGTATGTAGAATTTAAAGAGGCATTCCATGGTTTAAAAATAAATACATTTCTGTTCATTTTTTTATACACAGTACAGGGGGTCTCCGGAGCTGAACCCCATCAATTTCAGCTCCAGGGACCCCCTGCTTCAGGAGATACCTCCACAGTAGGGGCCGGTAGCCGCGAGTCCAGGATTCACATTATGGCGGAGTTTCAAGGCTCCCAGGCTCTGCGGGCCAATAGGAAGCTGTAAAGTCACCCGGTGCGACTTCCTGTTGGCCCATGTGACGTGGGAGCTGAAACTGCAGGGAGATACCGGCACTCCCTTCGGAGGTAAGTATTTCTGGAAGCAAGGGGGACCCCGGAGCTAAAATGAATGGTGTTCAGGTCCGCAGACCCCCTGCTTCAATTTTGTGTGTGTGTATGTTGCCATGGCGACGCGTCTAAGAAGCCACCGGAGCCAAGGGAAGTGAGGGTTACAGAGGCCTTCGCCGCTTCCCCGGCACTTAATTTAAATGCCTTCGGGAAGAGCGCGGGGCCTCTGTAAACCCAGCGCCCCCCAGTTTGCGCACCCCTGTTCTAGTTAATCCTCTTACTGGGAGGAAACATGCCTTAAAGTTACTATTAATCTATTTGAAGATATGCAGGTTAATGTCACTTAAAGGAGCAATCCAAGCAATATCCTACATATTGTTTTTTCAAATAAATCATTTCTGTTGTATACGGATACATTGTAGCTGCTGAGTCACACTGACGGAAGGATTGATTTGAAACTGAAAGGCAGCCATTTAGTGAACCCTGAGAAGCACGGCTCTTTGCTGTTCAATCAAGGGAGAATGAATTGATCAGCAGCTTAGGTAATTAGTTTTCAATGAAGGTAAGCAAAGGCTGCATATATTAAAATATATATATATCTTTATTTTAATTTTAAACTGCTTGGATGGCCTCTTTTAAAGAGCTTTGTGGATCTGGCCCTTAATATCATAATATAACCATTAAGTATCTATTCTTTGTGTATTTTATGCAGGTATCCTGGCTTTTTTTTATGCGGAATTCAGTCTGTGTAGTAATTTCTCAGCTGTACAAAGACACTCCACATTAAGAAATCAAGTCACATACTGTAGTGCTATTCCCAGGAAAAATGCCATCATCATAGAAGTAGAACTAGCATAAAGGCACAAGTGCAGCTATTAGAAAACACTGTAACGAATGCTCTGAAGAGCTGGTTCCTGGTACCAGTTATGTTCCATTGACAATCCTGCCCCATGTCTTCCGTCACATCTCTCCTGCTGTCTTCCTCTCTTACAGCTCCACTTCCTCTTTTATTTATACATGGAATTGGCAGTACAGAAAGTGCCACATTGGTACTACTTGTACGTATTGATCCTTGGGTGCTTGGGCTCTTAGATCTTTCTTCTTGAACAGAAGTTCAGCCTTAGGCACGTTCTATAGCGCCGTGCGCGCTCGCGGAATTTCAGTTGGCTGACATCAGTCAGCCTTTCTATAGAAGGGCCGCACGCGCGCACGGCAGGGAGAGGGGAGCCGACAGACAGCGGCGAAGATGAAGAAATTCATCTTTTCGCGCCGCTACCTGCACTCAAATGTATGTATATGTGTGTATGTATGTATGCGTGGATGTGTGTTTGTATGGATGTGTGTGAGTGTGTGTGGGTCAAGGATTGTAAAACAAAAAAAAAAAATATTTATTAAACTTTTTTTTTTCCTTTAAAAAAATCTAGGACTTACTTTCACTCACACAACCCATGCACACACATATACTCTCACATATACACACATATACACTAACCTGCAGCTCCCGGCTCTATATACATGAAAAGCATGCGGCACGTGCACGCGCGTTCGCATAGGAGCGCGCGGCCGCACGCTGTATAGAAAAGCCCTTAGAAGGTGTCTATATGACAGCCAGTGTACAGCCATTCCCCACAATCCGTTTTTTTTGTGGTAAGAATATTATGATATTATTTATTGTGAGACATACTTGCTGCTTTCTAATGGCTTTCTGGTTACAGATAAATCCTGTTACATGTCATGTTTGTGTGTTTCCCAATACATTTTTCTAGGTTGATTCAAATTTGTTACAAACCCATACCTTAATAACATAGAGTAAGCCCTAAGCTTTAGCTTCATGGCTTTAGCATACCGAATACAAAGTAATCATATTGTACATGTGCCTGTAGGTTTTTATTAGAGTGCAAGCTGTGCGGTTTATTCTTCGTTCCTTGAGATCATTTACATTCTGTGTTCCACTTCTGTATTTCTTCTGTATGTATGTAAATGTATTCTCTAATTAGTCTCATTGACAAATGTTACCTCCTCTCTGGATTTCATATCTTGCTGTCCAGCTGGAGGAGAGCTGAGCGGGTTGGTACCTGTCATTACAATTCTGCAACAGAATGCGAAAGCAGCATGGTAGAGCTGACTGTCAAAAGCTTAGTCTGTGTCCACACTGCAGCAAGCAATACACAACCGCGATTGGCATCTTGCTGCCGGCAAAATGAGAACGATGTCCAGAAATTGTGGTTCTGGCACAAAATAAATTTGTTCAGGGAAATGTTTTTTTTTTAAATCGGTCAGGCTGGTTTTAAAATGTCTGCGTTTCCCGTGTAATAAATCTCACCGTCTGTTTGATCCCGGTGTGAATGACCTGCACGTTGCAACCATTCCCAGTATTTTTCTGCCTACTGCGTCTTTTTTATTTCACTTGCCCACAGAACAACATGCTGATACGTGTGTTGTGCTCACTCAACTTTACTAACCATGATTGGTGTGTATACAAGTATTGACTTAACAAAAAAACATGAAATACATTAGCCAAGCAAAAATGTCAGTCTTATTGACATTTCTTACGATTGGCCAAGTGGGGGATGGATTGATGTTCTGCTAAAAGGACAGATAGCTAATGCTTTTTGTATTTTACTTTTTATTGTCAATGGGCATCTGTCTTTTTCTGTTTAATAAACAGACTTGAGATAAATCTGGAAAGCAAAATGTCAGTGGACGTTGTTTTAATTGATCTTTTAATTATTGATGACATCCATTGATTTCAGGGTCACTAGACCCTTCTGGGCTGTAGGGCACTGTATTGTGAGGGATAAACATATTATCCGTAGTGCCGACTAATGTTGTTGTTTTTTCTTTTCTTCTTTGATATGCTTTTATTATGTACAGGCCGTCCTCGGTTATCCAACGTAATCCGTTCTGGAAGTAACATTGGATAGTGAAACCGTTGTAAAGTGAGTCCCATGTTAATCAGTGGCGCGGAGCGTTGGATAACGCATTCCGGCGTCGAAAAACGACCCATAGGGTTGCATTGTAAAGCGTTGGATATGCCATTCGTTGTAAAGTGAGACGTTGGATAACAAGGACTACCTGTATAGAATGGCAAACATTGGAGATTATGGTCTGACATTACATTACAATTTCAACATCTCTTAAAGCAGCGTTTCAGAGCTTAAAATGAACATGCTGTATTCCGAAGTGATCCTGAGTAACACTTGAAATAGATTTTTTTTAAAAACACATCTTCTAATAATTTGTTTCTTTATCCTCATCACCTTTCCTTTGTTCTCGCAAACCTCTTCTAACACCAGTAGAAGTACCATGCTCAGATTCGGACTATTCTGCCCTTGGACAATAACGGGTCCTTGTGCGTTTGCACTGTTTTCATTCTATTACAAACCTAGTAGAAGTTTCTTGAATGGCGGTGCAACTGCCTTTTGAAAAAATTTGTGGGACCGAAATTGCAAATTTGAAGGCCCTTGGCGGCTGAAACGCGTCAGAGTCTGTTTTGTTGCTGTTTTTTATGTGCCAATAAACGTTTTGTACCCAGCAATTTGCACAAATTTTTCAAAAGGCAGTTGCACCGCCATTCAAGAAACTTCTACATTGAATACCAACCCGGTAGGAGCACGCCCCACAGCATCTGGATTTGGATCTCAAGAGACGTGTGAGTTTCCTCCTTTCTTCCTTTTTTCACTGCACCCATTGCCTGTGACACCCATACAGATTATACCCTTATATATAGAGGTTAGTGGGTGTCCACAAAGAGTGGCATCAAGGGTTGCTAGTGTCAAGGATATAATTATATCAAGCTGTGTGATTTGGATTTCTTTCATTGTTTGTACCACATGTCTGTTTCCTGTGAGCATTGCATAGGAACTCTGGCTCCTATTCCTTCACCTATATTACAAACCTAGGACTTTTGATTTTGCGACGCACAATTGTCAATCAGGTGCACGGTTCCTGGCTACAATAATGAAACTCTTTCATCCTCACCATAGCATTTCATTACGGATGCTCTTCTTAATTGTGCTGTAAATCTTTACCCCAAAGTGATCCAACAGAGAGACAAGGATATGGCGTTAAGAGCTGTGTTTACTTGGGGGGGGGCTATTCCCTAAAGATCTTCCGGTGCCAGAAGGCATCTTCTCACCCATTGAAGCAGCAGTACAAGTTTCATATATTGTTTTTTTTTTAAATTATTATTATTGTTATTATTACAGGATTGAAGCATGGAGTCTCTGGAGCTGAACCCCAATAATTTCAGCTCTGGGGACCCCCTGCTTCCAGAGATGCTTACCTCAGTAGGGGGTGCTGATATCTCTGGAGTTTAACGGTCGTGGTCACGCGGGCCAATAGGAAGTTGCACCGGATTATGTCACGGCTTCCTATTGGGCGGGACATTTAAACACCACAGTTTTGTTAGGCACACAGTTCCCTGGCGGCATAGATACCCCCCCCCCCCTATGGCGGTAAGTATCTCGGGAAGCAGGGGGTCCCTGGAACTGGAATTAACGCAGTTCAGCTCTGGAGACCCCCTGCTTCAATCCTGTAATCAAAAACAAACAAAAAACAATACATGAAACCTGTATTGCTGCTTTAATTTACACGGGCTGTAAAGTGTCTTCTGAAGCTGAAAGGGCCTATATCTTGTATGTATGTAATGTCTTTATTTATATAGCGCCATTAATGTACATAGCGCTTCACAGCAGTAATACACGTGACAATCATACAAATATTACAAATAACAGATCATGGGAATAAGTGCTTCAGGCTTAAAAATTAACATTTAACATTTAACGATTGCAGTACTGTACATGCATCGATAAGTGGGGAAAAAGGTAGTGCTTCACTTTAAGTACATTTTCGCTTTACATACATGCTCTGGTCCCATTGCGTACGTTAATGCGGGGTATGCCTGTAGTAGTGGGTTATCAAGATGTGAACCCAATGAAGTATAATATACTGTATGTATTTGCCTTCAGTGCTATAATGACAATATTAAGTAGTTTGTTTTTAAAAAGTTTTAAGCATAAACCAATATTAAGTAGTTTGTGACAAGTTTTAAGCATTTGCCTAATTCTTTACTGTATGGTATAAGCACTATAAGGTAAAGAATTGCTGGGCTGCATATAATACATGGACTCTGTCTCCATATTTCTTTATATGTACTGATTACACTTTATGCATTTTTTTTTGTATTCTACAGGTTTCAGTAGCTACAAACATGATTTATTATGCCTGTGGTTCATACAGTGAAGGAAATAGTCAGTTCCTTGATTGCGAACTTAAATGCCCATGATTTCTTGGTGAAGGCATTATCATTAGGGCAGCGTTTAATGAACGTCATTACAATCTAGCCTCCACCCTATGGATGACTTCAAAATGACGATTCTGCTTTGTGAAGATCTTGCTCGCACTGTATTGTAATTCCCTCACTGTATCTGTATCTGTAATACAAGTGACCTTATATGTCATTAATGACAGGAAGATATAGAGAGGGTGTTCGTCCAGGCTGACGAGGACTGACTGAGTAATAGATGCTGCGAGTCGGGAGACTAAAAAAAAAGAAGTCAGATTTAGATCAAATGCACATGTGAATTATAAGTGATTGTCAAGGCCTTAAAGGGGCAATCCCTCCTAGGACTAAAGTGAACTAATTTCAGTGACATGTTTAAGGGGTCTCACCTGGGTCATTGATACATTTTTTTTTACCCAGATATGACACATAAGTATTTTTTATTTCTTAAAGTGAGGCCTGGGAGGGGTTTGATTCACTCTACTGCTCCCTTCTGTGTGATGTCACCTTGTGATGTCACTGTGATCAGCCAGTGCTTGTACAGCTAAAGCCCCCTTCCCCACCTCCCCTTAACTTTATTGGTTCCCTGTTTCGGACAGGGTGGGTTAAGGGGAAATAAAATACTTGGTTGACAAACACTTCCCCATTCAGAGGCCCCTAAGAAATTCAACTGGCCGACTGTGGGAATGAACCTTTAACTGTGACATTGAATATTAACCAAACGCCTTCAGTTACTCGTTACAACTACTGCCCTCCCTCATATGAGGCCAACATAAAGGTCAGCATTGTTATTACAGGCCCGTCCTTAGGGTTTTTACCATCCTTTGGCAAGCACTATTAAGGAACCCCTACACCCAAAGAAACACCCCCCCCCTAGGTAGAAAGCAGGGGGTGTCCGGAGCGGAAGCACATTAATTTCAGCTCCAGGGACCCCCTGCTTCCTGAGATACTTACCTCCTTAAGGGGTGCCGGTATCTCCTGCTCAGGTTTAGCTGTTCCATCACCTGAGCCATTAGGGAGCCGGGACGTCCTACGCGGTTTCCTATTGGCTTGTGTGACCGGGGGCTTTAAACCTGAGCAGGAGATACCAACACCCCCTAAGAAGGTAAGTATCTCCGCAAGCAGGGGGTCCCCGAAGCTGAAATGTATGCGGTTCGGCTCCGGAGACCCCCTGCTTCAATTCTGCATGTATTATTAAAACAAAAAGGAACACACAGTGCTGTTACTTTCTCCTTCTTGCCACCTCCAGGCGGCGCTTTACCTGGTTACCACGGGTAGGGGCGGGACTGATCACAGATCATTATGTGCTAGGGATCAAATGGAATATTGCCATAGTCTTTTTATTTTGAAATATCTCATCAGTGCCACTTTTGATAAGCGGATGAGCAGGACCACGACTGTTTCTCAGACCCATTTCACATCATCAACCCAATTCAAAATACACAAGATTTTCCCAGGCTGCAATAAAAGTAAACTAGTTGAATTTGGATCACCTCCAGTTACCCTTCTCATGTTGCCGTATAAAGAGACACCTGGCTGTAACTAATTTTAAAACATGGGGGTGTGTTAGTCATAGCAAATTCTACCTCCACATATTTACAGAAGGGAACTGTTCAGTGTGAGTCACATGTAAGAATTCTTGGGTACATATGGATCATAGCCATATGTAAATATTGGTAGTTAATGTCTTACAATTAAAAAATATAGTTAGATAGTCATATAACCTTCTGTGGTGATGCATCTTCTTCATTCAAATGTCATTTCTAAAAAATGCAGAGGCCATCTGTTGTTATCAGAGTACCACGGTTTGATCCTAATACCCACAGTTGACTGGGTTACAGCGTGCCAAGATACTTGAATCTATTGACTTGCTTTGTCCTGTGTGCTCAGCTTGAATTGGCATATCTGCTTCTAAACATGATTAACATATTTAAAGGGACAGAGGCACTAAGCTCCGTTTACACCAGGCAAATAACGTCCATTTACCTAAACAGGTAACATACGTTATTTTCCCTGTGTATAACAGGTGTCCACTAAGCTAATTGCATGCAAAAGCAATGACCGTGCCGAAAAGCATTAGCGTATGTTTAAATGCAGTAGCGTGAACGCATATAGCGTTTAGACGTGATAACCAATACAATGCACATGCGCATTGACGGTCACATAGTGAAAATCTGGCTTACATTCCAATTAACACACTACCGCATTCCAACCGTGTAAAGCGTACGTGTTACTTAAACGTAATGCGCATGCGCAAGCCACATTGCAAATAGCACAAGAAAGCTCCTGAGCCATTTGATCACTATTAACATGGTGGAGGCAGAATTGGACGTTGGGTCGCGTCATCTCACCACGACCGCGTCTCCGCCGGCATTTGGCTGCAGAAGTATGCCTTCGCGGCAGCCGCTGGACACTCAGCCGCCGTTTGCTTAGCCGAGATAAGTTCAATTAAGGGTTAATTTAGCGGTTATGGGTAGGAGGTTTTAGGGTAAGGGGGTTAGGATTTTAGGGTAAGGGGCTTTAGGGTAAGGGTTAAAGGGTTTTAGGGTAAGAGGTTAAACTTTTTAGGGTAGCAGGAAGCGTCGGTATTAGGGGTTAAGATTAGGGGGTTTTCGGGTCAAGTCAGGGACTTACCTTGGCGACGATGCAGTCGTCAGCAAGAGGTCCCTGCGGTAAGGTGAGTAGCGGGTAAACTCCTACGGAAATTTGGTCGCAGCAAAAGGGCGGCGACCAAAGTCCTGGACTGTGGCTGAGTGGCTTCCACCTCTGCTGCTGCTGCGAAAGCCTGTAGATTTAGGAGCGTTACATTCATAGAGAGTGTGCTGGAGATTTTAGTGAATGGGATAGTTGACAACCATCCCAAACAGCACAGCAGAGAAGAACCACATTTGGCACCATATTTTGTTGGATATAAATACCCAAGGGAACGCTGTGTCTTCAGTAGACCTGTACAGTAGACATGTTGAAGAAGAAGCTGGGTGACCATGCTGCTGAGACCAGGGAAACAGAAGGGGGTGCTATCATCAGGAATAAACTTGTCCTCATATTTGTAGAGAATGATGGAGGTCATATTCACTGCTCGGGTTGTTGGCCATCATACAATGGGGGACACATGGGAATTTTCCTCACGAGAAACCTGTTAAGTTCAACTTATATCATACAGTGTACATCAGGGGTAGCCAACTCCAGTCCTCAAGAGCTTCCAACAAGCCAGGTTTTTAGGATATCCCTGCTTCAGCACAGTTGGCTCAACCAGTGGCTCACTCGAAGACTGTTGGCAGCTCTTGAGTACTGGAGTTGTCTACCCTTGGTGTACATCAATCTAATGTTGAAATGTTATATTATTGCCAGCCTTGTTTGACAGGCCTACATATGATAACAGTATTAATTACACCCCAGTAACACATATATTTCATGGTCTCATAATGTTCAAGTTCAGGCCACAAATTATACATTAGACATATAAAAGTAACAAGTAATCATTTTCGGTATCTCATCTCCATAGTAATTTTTATATTTGCCTATTATCTCATTAATAAACTGTACTATCATAAATTATATCACATCACATTTTAACTCGTCTATGAATCATGTTATTATAGGACTCTAACATTTCTAAGAAATGTATGTTTATTCACACACAACCTATACCAATTTTGTTACATGTACAAAAAATATATATGACTCTATTTGACCCTATAGTTTAAAGATGTTCAAGGACCATCACAAAGACACCCGTGTGCTGCACTACGCGGCTGCCTGGATGTCTCCTATGATGATGATGAGCACCAAGAAGAGGACACTGTGACGTTACAACTCACGGAAGTACTTCCAGAGGAGTATGCAGCCCCGGCTCCTGCACCAGCTGGGCACCCAAAAGCTGTCCAATGTTCGAGATAGGATTATGATGAGGTTATTCTGAGTTATCAGCACCAGTATCTGAGAATCATAATGTCATCCATTGCAGCCAGATATCCCTCTTATAAACACTGTATATTATGTTGCTGTATTTCTGCCGTAGCCAATGAAGAACCCTGAGAGGTTGGAAAGCTTGTAACATATCAACAACTTGTTGGTCCAATACAAGGAATCATACCCCCTACACCCTCTCTCTCCTTTGTTACTACATGGAAGAAAGGTTGTGTAGAAAGCCAGTGCATCAGAAAAAACAAGTCCTGTTTGGCATAATAAACTGAGGTTTAGGATAAACTCCTTCAATGTAAGCATATAGCATAACGAAGCCCTAATAGGGTTAGGGGACTAGTACCTAATGCCAGCGGCACCATAAATAAATAGTACAGACCAACGTCCCATATATCAGAGAAAAAAGGGGTACAGCGACCCACAAAGTGAACTCACTCACTGGAGTATCCAATCTCAGAATCTCCATAGGCATAGTGCAATCTCCCAGGTGATGGCAGGAACAGGTAGGAAAATAAGGCAGTGCACTGCCCAAAGTAACAGAAGGAGGCTCACGGTTGTAAGCAACAAAAAATAGATTTATTACATAAAAAGTGGACAAAAGGGTCCCCCCTAGGCCACAGCAGGGGTCCACCAACTAGTTTCAGGCAAAAATGCCCTTTATCATGATACCTTGATAAAGGGCATTTTTGCCTGAAACTAGTTGGTGGACCCCTGCTGTGGCCTAGGGGGGACCCTTTTGTCCACTTTTTATGTAATAAATCTATTTTTTGTTGCTTAAAACCGTGAGCCTCCTTCTGTTACTTTGGGCAGTGCACTGCCTTATTTTTCTACTTGTACATGGAAGAAAGGACCAACATGGCTACCCACCCTTCTTTGTTACTACATGCCTTTAACAATCATTGTAGGCAGCTGATGACTCAGATTAGCCGCCACCAAAAAGTTCTGATGCGTCAAAACAACCCTAGTGTTACTAATAGTTTGGCCCTACTGACCGGAGCTGGTAATGGATTAACATGGGCTGTGTGCAACTAGCCACAGAGGGCATGCAAGGCTATTCTGTTATATCCACATGAGCAGCTGGCACCAGATCTTTACCAACATCTGGTTTTTCTGTTCTGACATCCACTCCTCTTCCTCCTCCATCTAGTCCAGCTACTCAACCAGTGGCACTACCTCCATTAAGGTGTCAAAGGGGGCCCAGTCAGCCTGCCCCATCCTCTGCAAAAAAAGAGGAAAAGATCATTTTCTTAGGTCTTTTTTCCCCTGCAAATGTCGATGTGACATGTTATGTTTATGTAGGTTTTGTTCTTTTTCCCCACAGTGCTTGCACTGTACGAGTGATTCAATGTTTAAATCACAATTACTGTTTCATTGTAGTTATTATTAAAAATGCTTGGTATATAATTATACACATATACTGTAGTAATTTGCAAATATATTGGTCTTCAACACTGTAAAACATCATGCTGTTTAAAACATTCATTACTTTATACATTATTAACTGCATCTCTTGTTGTGTTTAGTAATGCTAGACTATTTTTTTAAATATACAGCTGTTTTTGGTCTCATACTAAACTACTTTTTTTTCCCCATAAGTTTATTTTTTATTTTTCAAGAGATGTCAGACATTAAATTTTTACAATACATAAAAACTTATACATAGACAATCATAATAGATCTTACATTAAGGTATAATACAGGCATACCCCGCATTAACGTACGCAATGGGACCGGAGCATGTATGTAAAGTGAAAATGTACTTAAAGTGAAGCACTACCTTTTTCCCACTTATCGATGCATGTACTGTACTGCAATCATATACGTGCATAACTGATGTAAATAACGCATTTGTAACAGGCTCTATAGTCTCCCCGCTTGCGCACAGCTTCGGTACAGGTAGGGGGCCGGTATTGCTATTCAGGTCGTGCTGACAGGGGCATGCGTGAGCTGCCGTTTGCCTATTGAGCGAGATGTACTTACTCGCGAGTGTACTTAAAGTGAGTGTCCTTAAACCGGGGTATGCCTGTATATACATGACCTTACATTACAAGACCAAACTTAATTAGAAATACATGTAAATTATACTAACTGAAGAACTTTCTCTTAGTGCAAAAAAAAGGATATTTGAGGGAACCATTTTTTGTTTAACTTAAACATTTGGTACCTCTGTCTTTTTCTTAAATATAAAGCTAATATGAATTTGTAAAATTGTCTCTTGATTGAATAACATAAACAAACTTGACACGTAGCCCACGTGATCTGAATATAGCCCTTTAAAAAAAAAAAATCTTTAATACTGAATATTCTAACATTCAGATACTTTCAATTACGGTCTCGAACCTGGAGTGCGGCTTTTACTGATGTCCAACCATTGTCCGAGTTAAAATAGAAATAATTACTTCTTGAGTCCATATATATTTTAGTTAATTTTAGTCTGGTATTGAGTTCAAGACCATGGCACATTTACATCAATTATTTATCTAATAATAAAATTGACAGTACCGTGTTAGCCGAGCTTCAATAATCAAAAAATAAATAGATGATACCGTTCTGGGGCTAACGAAATGCTTTTATTTGTGTGAGCTTTCGAGATACACTGATCTCTTCTTCCGGCGATGTTACAATGAATGAAGCAAGGATTATATATATATATGTAACGGGTATTCCCCCACCCAACCGCATATAGAGTATGTGTGAGGGGGAACCTATGTGTTACCAGGTGTGGTGCGTATACCTGCAGGTTCACTAGGGGCCTGAGCCTCCACTTGCTGGGAACCTGGGGTGCTCTCTGGAACGTCTCTTGATCAGCGACTCCACCTGTGCAGGATTCTAGGAGTATAGAATGTACCCTACACAGGACCCGCATATAGTAATCACATACACTGGAGTATAGGTATAACCATTTACTATATGCAGCATCAATAACACAGCACATAACCATATATTTTAGCAACTCAGTAACGGTACCAAAGTCTCAAGTGTCAGTCACTCCGGCTAGGAGCGTGTACCCCGTGCCCACCACCGTGTACCCCCACACCGTGTCCACAGTATAACCCCCTTGTCCCGTGGTCAGCGCTGCCACTATGTGTGAGTACTTTGTTGGTGCACTTATAACGATACCTGCCTGGTGCGGCGTCACCTGGCTTTAAAGAATCTTCTCAAAGGATCAGACGAGTTCCTGCACGACATCCAGGATCCACCCGCATGGTGATCCGTCAGGGGCGATCCCACCCTGAAGATAGTCCAGCTCTCTTTAATGGCGGAGACTTGAGCCCAAGTCTCTCAGCAGGAAACGCAGCGTCCGCTGTGTCCCTAACTAGCAAACAGCTAATGGGGCAGGGTCCCTAACCTAGGGCCTGTCCCTATAGCACCACAAGCTATTGGAGGGGCTCAGGACCTATCTGGGGCCAAGGGGGCTGCTGGCCTAATGCAGCGGGTCACAGACCCTTGCACGCACCTCCTATCCCTTGCTCTTCCTGGTCCTGACTAACGTGCAGAGCCCGCGAAATCTCCTCCACCAGGGAGATTCTACAGCCCTATTGGCTCCCTGGCGTCATGTGGGGCGCTCTTGAGGCTCATGGGACCTGTAGTCCCGTTCTCAGAGCCTCCCTGGTTGGCTAGTGTTCGCGCGCTCTCCTCGCGCATGCGCAACTCGTCCGGCCGCCCGAGCACTCACTGCGCATGCGCGAACTCTGGCAAGATGGCGGCGCCCTGCACGGGAGCCGCCGGAACGCCGAAGCGCTCCCTGCATAGCCCCCACCCTCCAGAAGTGCCGGCGGGTCTGTCGAGTGACCCCCGGCAGCGGAGGTAACGAGGGGGGCGGTCGCGGGGCACAGGGGACCTGGCAACATATATATATATATCATAAAGGAAACAAAACCAACTATATTATACTTTATAAGACCCAGCAGCTTTGTGTCAGGTGCCATATGTTAGTACATGAATGAAATGGACCATGTAAGTATTTATCTGTCAGACCGTGACACGAACTATACACATGCAGTATCTTTTAGTGCGACAATAGATATATATATTTATTTTTTTTATTGATGTCATTTGTTACCTTGGCAACAGATATATTTTTTTAAGCCCCTCAGATTTATGATGAAATCTAGACTGATGTGTTCTCGTAATTACTTTTCAAGTGACTGGGTATAAGTGCTCATATGTGCGCGGCTAGGCTTGGGAGTGAGGATAAATGAATGGTCTTGTTTCTGAGTTTGGTATGGCTTCTGCCCAGCGTTCTTTGCTTGTAGACTACTTGAAACAGCACTGTATTGATTTGCAGAGCAAAGAAGATCTCCAGAGATACTCATTTAGAACACGGCTCCATCCTTAAAACACGCGAGGAATTATTTTCAACACAACTTGCTTTTGTTTTTGCTTTACTTCAGGTGTTATGCACATGTATCTGAGCAAGACTTCCACCTGTTCACCTACCAGATAACTACCATTTATTGGAAGCAGCACCTCCTTTTTTTCGAGGCAGTGATGCATTTAATTGTCACCATAGATTCAGCAGGTAATGTAAGTGCCTCACATTTCCAATATCACAATAGGGGTGCGGCCTTCTTCTTATACCGGGGCTGTGGGGGGCTTGCAGGGCCATACTAGTCACTGTATGGCCCCTGTGCAATAAACACCCTCCCCCCCTCTCCCACTCCTGGAGCCCTACCTGTGTGGTGGCGATGGAGGGAGCCCACCACCCAGATGGGGATTGTGAGAGTTGGGCCTAAATTGTAAGTTGGGAGCACCCGGTTGGGCTCCCGCTGCTGCCATCGCCGCCATGTGCGGCCGTGGACCTTAGGTAAGAGCTGGGAAAGGGGTGTGAAGAGAGGAGAGCCTTTAGAAATGCCGGAACACTGTTTCGGCTGCTAAAATAAGTGCCGGAACATTCCGGCACGTGGGAGGCTGGGCCCCTAAAGGTGGTGGGCAAAACCGGCTGCACCCAGGGTAGTTCCGCCACTAGGTGCTTGTATTGGCTTCTGAATAGGTTGTGCTTTATGTAGCGCGCAGTGTAGAACGGGACCCATTAGGAATATGATTTATTTTCATATTATATCGTGTAATATTTTTTCTATACTTTGTGATATCTGGTTTATAATTTAGTGTGCGGCTCATATAAGGTAGCCAGGATAATATATTGACCACTTGCGATGCATTTCATTGTAGGAAATATGAAAATGATGATGGAGGCGCCTCCCTGGGGCAAACTCCAAGCCTCTGTTTTGGTAGAATGATCCCTACCCATCTTCTCTTTTTCGGCCACTGACATGGATCTATCACATTGAAGTCAATGGGGCTTTGCGTGGGCCATCGCGTTAATTTACAGTATATTTCTATTTGTAGGCATTCGTTGTATTACATTTCTGGCTACTGTATATCATTAAAACTGTTTCTTATCTGGAGCGTCTGCTACCTACTGCAAAAGTAAGACGTCGGCGCCTTAGGTACTGAAGGAATTAAAAGTACTTTGTTAAACTCCGTTTAACTTGCAAATGTTCTCCCAACCCACTTGTATCATCTTGTCAGCACAAAGTATTGTTGTTCATGGTGAAGTATGATTTAAAGAGTTATTAATAACGTTGAAAACTGTTCTGAAGTGCTTATGTTCCCCTGAGAATAGTTGTCTGGCTTCCGAAATGGTCTTCTGAAATGAATCCCCGTAGTTATAATTTTTATATTAAGATGTTGATGCATAACCTGATTGGTCCCCCTTATTTTCCAATGTACCGCCGCCATATGAACGAGCTAGGTCAAGAGCAATTTATTTTGAAATGCCTGTTCCCAGTGTCATTTAAGACGATATTGTAATGCTGCATTGGGACGTTCATTGTCTCGTCGTTTTTGCTTTTCTGCAACGCTAGTTCTTGTTCTCTCTTGTAAATTTCCCAGGCAGGAGATTAGGTAATTTTAGGAGGCACTGATACAACTGTAGCAATTTCTCCACTTGCAATCCTTACAAGAAATCTCACTGTGATTTAGTTGACTTTTTGTTGTTGTTTGTTCTCAATACTGGTAAACATAATTAGCCTGGCTGACCTTTGTTTCTGTTGCATGGAGGAACATTAGCCTAAAATCACTTGTTTGTAGCAAAACATCAATGTAATTAATGGATGTGAAATGTCTCTGCTTGATGTCTTTTACTGCATCTCACTGCACACATTAATAGACGAAGTCTGTCTGACCAATAAATCGGGGAGATCGTCGCAATAGTAGTTGGACCGCTTCAGAATTGGCCACTTTTGTGTGTTTTAAAAGGAGCAAGCCAAGTCGGCGAATTTTTAATTTAAAAAAAATATATATATATTGAATTGAAGCAGGGGGTCTCCGGAGATGAACCCCATTAATTTCAGCGGTGGGGACCCCCTACTTCTGGAGATACTTACCTCCAAAGTATGTGCTCAGCAAGCAGAGCTTTAAAGTTTGAAACTCACGCGTCACATGGGCCAATAGGAAGCCGCACCGATGCTGTCCAACTCCCTCCTCCAGCTCTCCCCTCTCCGGCGGAATTTGGATCTCAGCGCCGACCGGAGGAGGGAGAGGAAGGAGTGCGGGCCCCGGAAGGCGCGGGGCCCAAGGCAACCACCTTGCTCGCCTTGCCCTAAGGTTGACCCTGATCAGTGGCTTACTAATTAATTATGGGTTGTAGGTGGTACAGGGTTTTCCCACCTGGGCACTTCGCACCCGGTTTACTAATTGTTGTATGACTTGTCATTTTTTGCATGTTCCTTTCCCCTGAAACGCATCATTTGTGATTTTCTGCCCTTCCCTACCATACAAATAGAAATAAGAATAGCTATTATTCTGGATATTTATCATTTATTTCTACAGGAAAAAAAAACCCCCATGTCAATCTAATTTGGTGCATTTGCTCACTTATTATGGATAGTGTAAAGAAAACCTCCACTAATAATTAGGTATGCTCAGACTATTTATGAATATTAATTTTGGTGAATTACTTGCTAATTTGGTGATAATAAGTTTACCATTTCAATATGCTGCGCATGTCAATGTATAGCAGTTTTAACAAATGAATTCAATAAATAGGCTTGACACGAAGGACCCAGTTTAACATGCCGCAAAACAGTATTCTCTGTGCTAGAGAACATTTACTCAGGAACTGGGCTGTTCTCCAGCACTGGGAAGGCTGTGTCACAGAACATTGAATACATGCTATGGAATCATTAGACACTACCGCAGTCGGGGTACCAGATGGGTTCTCCAATAATACTGGACACAATGGTGAAATGCAGCCAATCAGGATGGAGGAAGCTGCCCAGCCCCCTAGCAACAGCCCTGCTCAGGGATATCCCATAGCCCCCCAAGCCAATCAGGTCACTATGTCCAGAGAGGAGATTCCAGACACATTCATGTTCAGTATTACAGCTCAACCCCATTATAGCGCGATCCGCTACAACACGGATCGGCTTATAACGTGGCGTGAACGTGGCTCCCGTTTCTTTTTTTTTGGCAAACTTCCAGGATTTGCCTGGCTGGTCCTGCTTCTCTCGATACCTTGTATGCAGAGTACACTCCGAGTTTCCCCAGTTTCTGTGCCCAGGGAGCTGAGCGCAGCTGCCCTTTCCTGGCAGCAATCCTTAGCGGTGCAGCCCCAGCTCCTCCCCCGGTTGGGCTCTCAGCTCCCCGGACCGGTCCGCAGGCGGCTGAGCCCACCACAGCCAGGGATACTTGCGGTTCTACATTCCCTGCACCGGCTGCACACACCACCGCCCCTTCCTCCTCCTGCAGCTACCTCCGACATGGCAGCAGCAGCAGCGGACCCTGCCTGGGGAGGAGCGCCCTTCCCTGCTCCGGTGCATGGATCCCTGGGCGAGGTGACGAGATATACAGTTGCTCCCCCAGCAGCAACACATCACTGCCGCCTCCTCCTCCTCTCCACACACACACACACACTCCATGATCCTCCCCTGGGAAGCGAGGCTGCAGGGGCTGAGACTGCAGGAGGCGAGGCTGAGGGTGGTGAGATGTAGGAATTGGGAGAGGCTGCGGGGGTGAACTGTAGGCATTGGGAGAGGCTGCGGGGGGTGAGATACAGGCATTGGGAGAGGCTGCGGGGGGTGAGCTGTAGGCATTGGGAGAGGTTGCGGGGGTTGAGATGCAGGCATTGGGAGTGGCTGCGTGTGGTGAGCTGTAGGCATTGGGTGAGGCTGCGGGTGGTGAGCTGTAGGCATTGGGAGAGCCTGCAGGCATCCGTGTTCACCTGTGGTGTCAGATCCCCTGCACCCTGTTCCGGGTAAGTCATGATTGCGGCGGCCATTTTTTCCACGATCCCGGTTATAACGCGGTCTCATTATGTGGACCCCGAGCACCGCATTATAACGGGGTTCAGCTGTACCTGTAATTCTTTACTGGACAGTGCCTCCAAATACAGGACAGTCCAGTTCAATACTGGACACCTGACAACCCTAATTAGTAGTAATTTACAACAACCACATCCAACCCCAGGGCTGTACTTCTTTACACAAATCTGTTTTCTTTTCTCCATGTCGGGTACACAAACAAGTTATGTTTAGTCGCAATGGAAGCACTGGATTGTGGGCATTATGGGGTGCAGCATGTTGAGTGGGCATGTCTGAGACATGCTTATGCGTTCTTTATCATTACTTTTCTCCGTCATAATTGTAAATTATATGAATTGTTTACTTTTCATTAAACTAGAAAAATACTTAAACATCAGCCAAGTGCTCAGAGGTAATATAAAGACTATATATATATATATATGTATGTATGTATGTATGTATGTATGTATGTATGTATGTATGTATGTTCTGAGGGCTCCACTCTTACGTTCTTGATATAAATCTTTGTGAGTCTCTTGCTCACAGTGCATATCATAATTGTTTATGGAAAAACATGCCTACATGGTGCCCTTTAGTAAGGGCGTTACTCCTGTATACACCAGTGGTCACGAGCGATGGCGTTTCCATGTTCTTTTTTAAAAAATTATTTCACTTATTCGTGTGTGTCGCTTGAAAAAAAGCGTTGTTTCCAATGACAGAGGGGTAATGTGGTAAGATAAGTTTAGTAGTCGCGTCTCCTTTCCTAAACAAACATAGACATGTAGTCAGCCTTAGGCTGTGCTTGTACCAGCGGCGGCCGTGCGCATGATGCCACGTGCCGCCAAAACAAATGCATGTTTTCCACTGAGCGCACACAGTGCGCGCGACCGAGGCGTCCAAGCACGCAAATTTTAAGCAGAAATTTATTTTCCCGAGCGACGGCCGTGTCACGTGAGCGGTTTAGCCAATGCGGCCGAACGTCATGGCCACGCCTCCCTGTCGCCTCCCGATGCCTCCTGCCTGCACTGCAGGTTATGGGCATGCGTATCGCCCTGTGACATCACAAGGGAGCGCGCGCGCCCTGCTGGTGTAATCAAGGCCTTACTGTTTTTGGCGCAGTGACCACGCAGATTGTGGCCAGCAGGATTAACGCTGTAGAGGTCCCATTGAAAGGAATGGACCTCACCGGGAGTTTTGATCGTGGCACCAAAAACAGTAAGGCTGCCAACATCGGCATTCCTTGGGGCTCCTCGGTGTGCAGAAGTAATTCTATAAATGATGTAGGGGAGGTGGAGTCACCATCCCAAATAAACAATAAAACACCTACAAAACAATAAGCTGCCCGATAGACTCCATCTCCCCAGCCATGTCCAATGCAGCCTTCACAAAACCGAAGGGACAGACATACTGCAAACCTACTCTCCATAGGAAATACATTGGGACAAGGCATAGGAGAAAACACAAAATACAAACACATATGATAATCCTCCTATAGCTAATTTTATGGAGCGTGGCTTCTTCTCCTGCCACCGGTGACTAGAAGAGGGTTGGCGTTGGGGGCGATGCTCCGACGGGAGATCGTGGCGTTGGGGTGCACGCACTCACGGGAGTATGCACGAACCCATAGTGAAGTCATGCACACCCGTTTTTTGGCACGAAATTTGATTAATGAAAGCTTCATTCTCATAGTATATAAGGGGTCCAACGTACACAGTACAATTCTCCTTGATAAAGCACCATGTTGTGTGAAACGCATAGGAGGTTTCACACCTCCTTCTTTGTAATGTTGGTTAGACAATAAATATGTTTCACCTGTCTCCCTGGGCAGTGCGCTGCTTTGTGCATGTCTTTACTTGTTGCTGCTTGGACCTGTATTTGTGGCTTGACACGCCTTCAAATAATCCATTTGGTTCTAGGAGTGGGTAAGATATTCTGAAAAATTATTTCACCCAAGATGGACTACAAGAATTACTACAAGCTTTGGTGAGTTTTTTTTGGACTTTTATTACACAATTTTCACCAATGAGGTGCAGCGAAGTCAGAGTATTATCATTTTTCTGTTACCTTCAGGAGGCTTAAGAAGTACTAGACTCTTGTCACTCACCTAGTAGTACACCCACTCCATAGAAAAGCCACATCTCTAGGATTTATTTATGGACAATAATTAAATAATTCCAGAACTGTTGGAGCATCCACTACTTTCATATTTTCAACTGCCTTAGGCCTCGGGCATGTGCTGAGGCGCGCTTACGCTCGGCACTGAGCCCCTGCAGCCGCAATGAGAGCGGCTTTAGCAGGGGCTCGCGCACGCTTACGCAAGCGCACGGAAGCGTAAGTCTTACCAAAATGTTAAAATCAAGCGCTCGCCGGAGCGCAGGGCCGGTCACGTGAGCGGTTTGCCCAATGAGGGCCAACCAGCTCCATGACGTCACTGGCCAGCCCCCCGACACACCCCCGGACGACGCACGGTCTAAGGCCAGGGAAAGCACCCGCTTTCCCTCAGCCTCAGCGCGCCTCCACCCGCCATCACTAACCATGGACGCAGCCTTAGACTTGTTAATGTGTTCACAAGTGATATTTTTATTTGCTGACAGTGTTCGTGACATATTCTTGTAAGGCAGGGGGGGCGCACGATTTTCTGGGTGGGGCGCAGTGGTTACAGAGGCCCCGCGCTTCTCCGAAAGGCATTTAAATGAAATGCTGGGGATCGTGCGAGGCCTCTGTAACTTTACTTACCTTAACTTTCCAGCAACCCAGCATCAAATGACACCACGGGGTCACGTGATCTCGCGTTGCATTTGACGCCGGAGCCGAGCAGCGGGGGAGGGGGATGAGAGAAGAGTTTGCGCCCCTGTTGTAAGGTGTATTCCTTTGAGTTGTAAAAATCCTGATATTTTTATTTGGTGTACTCTCTTGCCAGACAATACACGTGATTTCTTTAATAATCCAAGTGGTCTTATTCAAATTGACGGTGTTTTGTAGGAATACTGTAATATCGCTCTCCGGACGACCTATATTCCGTGCAAGGTTTTGATCCAGCTCTTTAAAACCTTCTTTATCTTTGTGGTTTGTCTGTAGTTGTTGTTTAATTTCCGCTTCCATTGTAATTTTTTCTTTCATCTTTGATTGGATAATCAGCTCCATTAAGTTGAAGGAGCAATCATTTAAGATGATTTTCCACTTTTTTTTTCTGAAGTCATCATCATGAAAGTCAAAAGTAGGGGGATTTTTTTTTATCCGTAATCCTCTTTGGTTCCTTCTAGATTTAACATAATTCTCTAAAGTAACGATGTTCCACCATGCATATATCCTGTGCTGTGATAGATGGGTTTTTTGTCATTTAAAAAAATGTGTTCTCAAATTTGTTGTTTTACAGTCAATTTCCAATAGGTTCTCAAATACTTGCTGAGCTAATTTAGTACGTAATGAAGTATCAACACAATTAAAAACATATGCAGAGCACCAATGACCCTACCTAAATCTCTCTAAGCAATTTGAAGGATATTTTTGAGGAGGGATGTATACTTGGTGTATGGTCAGATACTGAGGTAGATTTATTTATATAGTAATAATCCTGTTATACCCATTGTAACGGGAGACCAGGACTAATACCACAGATCCATATTGCCAGACAGAAACACAAGAGTTTTTATCAAATTAATTTATTGGAAAAAGTATCCACAACTGACATATAAACAGAGAACACACATACCCACAACTGGGTACTAACTGAAAACTAGGAATACCCTACAGTCCTAGTTGCAGGGATCCCCTAGCAGAGATTTCCCCTGTTATCTTCCTTCTTCTTTCACAGTGCCTACAGGGACTGGTTTTCAGGCCTGGACCAGCACTGGAGCTCTGTATCTGGCATGCACCACCAGAACTGGAACTTGAGCTTGAGCTAACTTGGGGTTTCCGCCCCCACCTTTTTAATACCCTTAACCCACAACTTTGAAACATTCAGGGCCAGGTGCTGTCTACGTTCCCAGGCTCTGAGTGGTGGGTAGAAATGCAACATTAAAAAGAGCCACATACAAACTGCTACGGGTAAGGTCACCGACCAATTTTGCAACATTTCTCCTTCAACCACATTAACCCCTGGTCCCTGAACTGCTGGAACCAGGCAAGCTACAGACATAATACATATATAACATATCATTCACTGTATTGTTGACAGGTAGGGGTAATAGCAGGCTTGAGCTGTATTAACAGCAGCCATATTCACCCCTACTGGTCACACTTAAATTCCACCATCTCCAAAAGATCCCCAAATCGTCAGCCTCCCCTCCTGGGAGGCCGATTATTTAGAGCATTGGATCTTTGGGAGATGGTTTATCATGTTATGTCAATCAGTTCCTGCAACCCTTAGTAGTCATTCATCCAGGATATTGGTGATTTGATCAGCCAGCTTGAAGATCTCTATTATTTTGAATTTCGTTCACCTTTCACTCGCTCACAATAATTTTTGTTTTTAACCAGGTGTTCTATCCCCAAACACGTGGCACAGCCATGGGGACCAGTTTTGAGACATCATACACCAACCTATTCGTGGGCTGGTGGTAGTCCATCCATGTGTTTGGGGATAGAAACCCTTACAGAAATAATATTGTTTTTTTTTTATAGGCGTTTTATTGGCGACCTTTTTATTTGGCATGGTGACTCCACCTCACCTGCACCATTTATAGAATCACTTCATATTAACACGCATATCTTCAATTCCCTTCACATTATTTTCTTCAACGTATATACATTTTTTTTTATATCTTGTTTTATGTAGATTTATATTACTACATACAAATGGATACATTCTGTATACCTAATTCACACAACACATGTCATACACCAGACAGCTGCCACCCCAGATCTTTGATCAAGGCATACAACACATTACAGTAATATCTTGTAAAGCAGGAGTAGCCAACTCCAGTCCTGAAGACCTCCCCCCCACCCCAAACAGGACATGTTATAAGGATATCCCTGCTTCAGCACAGAAGGCTGAACCACTGATTGAGCCACCTGTGCTGAAACAGGGAGCTCCTTAAAACCTGACAACCTTGGGGGTTTTGAGGGCTGGAGTTGAGCACCGCTATTGCAAATGACCCTTCAAGATATATAAACAGGTCCCTGTGACTAAATGTTAGATGCAGCTTTTGAAAGTTCCGACAATGTTATCGCTGCCTTGAACTGGTCAGTGGGCAAAATATAAGCTGGATGGGCTCCCAAAGAATGAAGTGTCTGCATCACCCCACCTAGAACCTCTCCGTCCACAAGTTTATAGATGCTGTTTACATTTGAAGCAGTGACTTGTTTGCCATTTTTATTTTTATTCCCATCTTTTAGAGATGAGATATTGTTCCTGCTAAGGAACGAAAACAATGCAGCTTTGTCAGGGATTATGTTATATCACTTTTTTTTTTTTTTTTTTTTTTAAGGGCACGTTTCTTCAAATATAAAACAATTTAGATCCAATAGTATTAGTTTTATAATGAAAAGGAATGTGCCCTTTTAAATGGATGCCTCCCGGTAAAGAACGAGCGCATGAGAAATAATAGCGACGTGCGCAGGAAATAGTTACAGTGGGTTGCCAAAAGGTACATTCTTAAGTGAATTTGAAATTATAGACTGTATACAACATCAGAAATGAACAAAGTGCAGACTGCATGAAGCTGCTGCTCAATGATGATACTTGAAGAAAATCGTGTATTTTTCACCAACCTTCTACTATGGTATCAAGTGAGAACTTGAACATAAAGGCCCCCAAAAATGTTGCTTCTCTCGGGCACAGGAAAGTAGTACATCTAATGCATAAACTTCTAGCTAAATATTGCTGTAGTACAAGGGGATGTCCTAATATTAAACGTAGGCATGTATTTTGTTGTATACAGTATGGGCTTTTATAAAAGACATTGATCCGTTCACAGAAGTACATCTGTCCAGGGTTCAATAAATGAAATTTGATAAAGCGCGGTTAGCCGTGCGAAACGCTTAAGAGTGAGACTATGTTGCTTTTTATGCCATTAAAGTGTTTGCAGTGATTTGAGTGTTCCCGGTCTGTTATCTTCCTCATCGGGCAGATGCTCCGCCTTACCTTCTCTTGTATTCAATAAATGAAATAATTATTTTCAGACGGTCAACCAGAATACTGTAGCTAGGGGGTGAGTGGGTGGGTGTGTGTGTTTGTGTGTGTGTGTGTGTGTATACATACACATATACACACACCTAATTGTTAGAAAGAATATATGTACAGACAGTGGCAAGTAGAATAGATCAGGGGTGCTCAACTCCAGTCCTCAAGACCCCCCCAAAGGTCAGGTTCTCAGGATATCCCAGCTTCAGCACAGGTGGTTGTTGGGGGGGTCTTGGGGGTTGGAGTTGAGCACCACCGGAGTAGATTGCAAATATGTAGGTGATATCCACAGCAGCTATAAACAGCCATTTCATCCACACACAATCTATAAAATTGACATGCACATCACAGGCTGCCTAAAGGAATAGAATGCAGCAGACTGCTTCCTCTGGGTAAAAGTGTGAGTGTGTATTGTTTGTGCTTGGGTGGGCGGGGGGGGGGGGGGGAATGCCAGGGTTCCTGGATTATGCGACTTTCATTTGTGTAGTCGCATACATTTGTGTTATTGAGTGGTGTTCACTTCACAGGAACCCTACAAAGCAGTGCTGGCCTCCTCCAATCCTCAAGGGCCAACAGCTCAGCTTTCCAGGATGTCCCTGCTTCAGCACAGCTGGCTCAATCAGTGGCTCAGTCAAAGACTGAGCCACTGATTGAGCCAGCTGTGCTGAAGCAGGGATATTCTGGAAAGCGGAGCTGTTGTTAGCTCTTGAGGGTTGGAGCTGGCCACTTCTGCTCTAACGAATAGATACTTCATTCAAGATCTGCAAATTGATAATTGTCTAATTCCCGAATTAGAAAAACCCTTAAATTCATGTGAGTGAAGCTAACGATGTGTCCAGCCCCCATATTCCTTCTAGCACGAACATTTACAGATTCAACAGTTTCTCACTCACATCTGCTGCATTGGGCTCTATGTGAAAAGATCCTTCTGGTTTAACAGATTCTGTTCTGCAACAAGAAATGTAAAAAGTCAAACACAGGTCTCTCTTTATTGTGGAACAAATCCAGATAATCAGAATAATGTCTACTGCAGTGTTTTTCAACAGGGTTCCTAGGAACTGTTGGGTTCCCCGAGCATCACTAAAGGGCTCCCTGCAATTTTCAGGTAATTTGAAAATTGTACCAAATACAGAAGAATTTACACTGCATCTGATCTCAGACGCGCTATTAGAGAGGGTTGGGGTTCCTTACAATGCATCTGATCTCAGACACACTATTAGAGAGGGTTGGGGTTCCTTACAATGCATCTGATCTCAGACACGCTATTAGAGAGGGTTGGGGTTCCTTACAATGCATCTGATCTCAGACGCGCTATTAGAGAGGGTTGGGGTTCCTTACAATGCATCTAATCTCAGACGCGCTATTAGAGAGGGTTGGGGTTCCTTACAATGCATCTAATCTCAGACGCGCTATTAGAGAGGGTTGGGGTTCCTTACAATGCATCTGATCTCAGACACACTATTAGAGAGGGTTGGGGTTCCTTACAATGCATCTGATCTCAGACACGCTATTAGAGAGGGTTGGGGTTCCTTACAATGCATCTGATCTCAGACGCGCTATTAGAGAGGGTTGGGGTTCCTTACAATGTATCTAATCTCAGACGCGCTATTAGAGAGGGTTGGGGTTCCTTACAATGCATCTAATCTCAGACGCGCTATTAGAGAGGGTTGGGGTTCCTTACAATGCATCTGATCTCAGACGCGCTATTAGAGACGGTTGGGGTTCCTTACAATACATCTAATCTCAGATATGCTATTGGAGAGGGTTGGGGTTCCTCAGAATTTCACATAGGGTTCCTTAACCCAGGGGTGCACAACGTTTTGGAGCTGCGCCCCCTGTGCGACAGCCCCAGTGGTCGCGCCCCCCTTCTCTTTGACCCGGCGTCAAATGGCACCGTGGGTCATGTAACGTGACGTCACGTGACCCCCACCGTAATTTGACGCGCGTTACCATGGCGACACGTACGTCACACGACCCCACTGCGTCATTTGACGACTCGTCTAGAAGACCACAGAACCCCGGTAAGTTGACGTTGCAGAGGCCTCGCGCGGACCCCCGGCATTTAACTTAAATGCCTCGAGAAGAGTGCAGGGCTACTGCAACCACCGCACCCCTCGCCTCCCCCCCCCCCCAACAATATCGCATGCCCTCCAGTTTGCGAACCCCTGCCTTAACCAAAAAAAGGTTGGAAACCATTGGTCTACTGTTTCCTTTTACAGTGCGGATCTTCTGATGAAATTAACTGTCCTCCTATACCCCATAGCATTAATTAATTTCATAGCAGCATGTGTTGCAGTGAAACATAATTAACATATTAAAGTACATAAAAACAGTAACAGCAAAGTATATTGTTATTTAATAAGACATTTCCTTTTAAATTCATAAGCCACATTGCTGCTGGGTAGACAATATGCTTATGTTGGCAAAAAAAAAATGGTCTTTTTTACGAGAACAGATGTGTTTTTTAGAGGGAAGCTGCAAACTGTAACATTAATTCTGATCACTGTTTATAGAAAAGTGTATCGTATCTGTTATATACCTTCTAACCTTTAAAATCTCAACCTCATAAAGGGCACAGTGCTGGTAACACAAGTATTACCCCAGAACATAACATAAAGGTGTATGTGGAAAAGTCTCGCATTTATTTTTAGACATGTTTTATCCATGATCTAGAGTTAAGGATTACACAAAAGGGCACATAAAGAAAGCCGGGAAGAAGGAAAAAGCCATTATAGGCTTAAGTGGAAGCCAAAGGCCTCCAGATGTCAGAACACAGTGCAGCACATAGTAAAACCGACTCCTGAGATTCCTGTGTACATTTTGCAGAATTACGTTAAATTATTGCAGAAGTGTAACTTGTAGACACAGAATCTTAGATTTTAGGCTAAACTGCTTGGATTGCCCCTTCTCGCCTTGGGTTGGACATACTATAAACGTTTAATATCCGTGTCTTGACAAATGCATCTTGGTTGGCACTCAACATATCTATTGGTGTCAGGGGCGTAGCTATAGCCTGCGCAGCCCGCGCTCTTGGGGGGGGGGGGGCGCTCTCCCCCCCCCTATCAGTGGCCCATCTGTCTCTCTTCAGATAGAGACAGGCTTGGGTGGGTAGGAGGAGAGCGGATGCCGGCTGGGGAGTGTGGAGCTGATCACGGAACAGCTGGAGGAGGCGAGGCGGCGAGGAGGCGAGGCGGCTTAACCACTTCCGGGCAGCAGGTGGTGCTGCAGAGCACTCCATAGCTGCTCCTCTCTGCATTTCCCGGTTCCGTGTGTCTGTATGTGTATATGTCTGTGTTGGTAAGTGTGTGTGTTGGTAAGTGTGTGTATTTGTAATGCACGTGTGTTTCATGCATTATTTGCATGTATATGTTCTATAGTGGTTTTTTTATATGTTGAATTTAAATTTGTCTTTTTATATGGTCTGTGTGTATATGGGAGGAGAGATAGGATGGGGGTGGAGGGAGTAGAGATGATGATGATGATGGGGGGAGGAGAGGAGGAGGGGGAGAGAAGATGAGGGATGATGACGAGGAGGGATAGATGAGGGATGAGGAGAGAGCAGGGGAGGGCAATCTTTTTCTCCTGCACCCCCTGACGGCTGTCCCCCTCTCCACGTCCCCGTCCCCCCTTACCTTGGTTCTGGGCGTTATGACGTCGCGTTGCCATAGTGACACGTCTCCAGAAGCCGTCTGAACCAAGGTAAGCGAAGTTTACAGAGGCCTTCGTGCTTCCCTAGCATTTAATTTAAGCGCCTTTGTAAACCCTGCGCCCCCTGCAGATAATCTCACGTGCCCCCCAGTTTGCGCACACCTGAGATAGAGGATGGGAGGGAGAAAAAAAATTCTAGTCCGTATTAATATTAATGGGGCCCTGGGGCCCGCGAATGTCTAGCTACGCCACTGCCTAGAGCCGAATCTTCGCCGATCGATCGGCAACTTACAGTAGCTAATTACTCATCATTGTGTGGATTGTATTGATGCGCATATTAGAGGGGGGCGGCGGGGTAAACGTCAGCTTGGAATATTGCTGTCAATATTCCATCATCAAACTGAAAGAGTTTACGTTCAATAATACAATAAGGCCCTGACTCACTTTCTTCTTCTACCTCGTGTTTATTCTCATTTACATACAGTGTTGACTCAAGCAAACTGTAGACTCAGGCTGGGGCCATGGTACCGCAGGCCGTGAGTACGCGTCCGTACGTGTTAGCGTCCATGCGGCGTGCGTTGCGCAAGAAATCAGTTCGAACTGATTTCTTGGCGTGACAGGCCGGTCACGTGAGCGGTTCGCCCTATGTTGGCGAACCAGCTCCGTGACGTCCCTCGGTACGCCCCCCCTACAGCCCGTCCACCATGGCCAGGTAAGCGCCCGCTCACTGACCAGCCTCGGCGCGCCTCCGTGCGGGCGAAGGCGCCATGGCCCCAGCCTGAGAGCATTCTAATATCACTCGATGACCCAGAGGCATTTGATGATGATGGACAGAGCGGTCGCTTTTTCTGGTCAGTTTCCACGACTGATTTTAATACTGGGGAGAACGGATACAAACTTTCTCGCCCGAGTGTGACTCGAGCGGGCTCGGCAAGAAGAGAAGGGGAGAGGGGGTGGCTTAGTGAGTAAAGACACTGACTGGCACTGGGTTTGAAGCAGGGGAGCCTGGTTCAATTCCTGGTGTTGGCTCCTTGTGACCGTGGGCAAGTCACCTTATCACACTGTACCTCAGGCACCAAAAACATAGATTGTAAGCTCCACGGGGCAGGGACCAGTGCCTGCAAAATGTCTCTGTAAAGCGCTACGTAAAAACAAGCAGCGCTATACAAGAACATGCTATTATTATTATTATTATTATTAAGAACAGGTGAACATTCGACATTCACGTGCATTCCGACGGCAGGAAAACATCGTTTGCAACGTAAGCTGCTTCCGTGTACTCGCTGTCAATAAGCAAGATCTTTACCTGTTCTGCTCGCTATGTCAAACGCTTTCTCACAGAGGTGTCCCCTGAAGTGGGCAGACAGTGATGGAGCTGTAATCCCTTACGCTTGTGGAAACCTGGGCCATTTGCTTTAGCAGCTTGTAGCATTTGACATATATGCCCTCGAAAATAGCTCCTCACTCCCTCATATGTGTCCAGCCATTGAGCTGCAGCCTGACCCTGACCTGTGTTTCTTTGGCAAATAGATGATCCTGTCTCGCAGGTGTGAGAGGGTGGTACAGCACAATCGACTTGTGTCCCAAATCTCAGGAGGGAACACAGCTGCAGAATGTGAATGCTGCATTGAATCTGAACAATGCTCGGTTGGTGTTAATAACTTCCTGTGGCTCTTTGAAGTCGCAGTGAAGCTTTGTAATCTAAAATGAATAGCCGACTACGGATATTTTGTTTTCTCTAAACCGTTTTTTTTCCCCTTCAGTGCAGCAAACTAATATTTCACATGCTAATGCATGGGTGGGGGAGAGAACAACAAGTCAATATTATGATTTTGGAACAAATATATACTAGAAATTGCAAGGTTTAAGATGTCAAAAGATTGGAACATAAGAGAGAGAAAATACAAGCACAAGAAAGATGCCCTTTTCTAAAACACTAATGTGCTATTCATTATTTGAAGGTGAGATTAATGGGAACAATTGTTGTGGAAGATGCAGATTACATTGCTGTGGGGTTCATTGTGTCTTTTTAAAGAGACAATCCAAGCAGTTAAAAAAAATAATGTTTTTTAGTATATGCAGCCTTTGATTACCTTTATTGAAAACGAATTACCTAAGCTGCCGATCAATTAGTTCTCCCGCGATCGATCAGCAAAATCTTGCTTCCCAGGACTCACTAAATGGCTGCCTTTCAGTTTCAAATCAATCCTTCAGTGTAACTCAGCAGCTACAATGTATTCTTCTATTACTGAGGTAACATAATTTACTACAGCTTGCATCTCAAACTGCTGGGAACATTGGCAACAACTTGTCACTAACAGGAAAGTGTTGCAAAGATCTTGCACTGCTGGGGAGGTGGCTAAAACCTGCTATAGAAAGCAAAGGATGCTCAGTATATTAAAACTCATTAAAATTGGCATTAAGAATTGAATTTAAAAAAAATAGGTAGTAAGTATTATGTAATACTACAGAACTTATTTATTTATAAACACACACATATAGAATATTGCTTGGATTGCTCCTTTAAATTGTAAAATGTAACTGCTGTAAACTAAAGTTCTTCAAATCTGCTACAATTTAGCATTAAGGTCTTTGACACTTAAAATAAAATGTGACTCCTCTTTTAGTCCATTGCAAGCGGGATTTTTCCCCCCAATAGAAACATTATTAGCACCTTTTCTTTTTTTCCTTCTTAGAAGGTAGGTACCGAAGGCCAAAGGTCACCAATGGACATTATGCTGTGACGTGGACACGGTATTGCTTTGCGTCCTCTGTTCCACTAACATCCGGGTTCAGCAAATAGAAGTGCCCCTTGTGAGCACATTCGCATCTCAGACAGGTCTGCAGCCCTGCGTTTCCCCATTATCTCTTGGCATACAATGCCTCCGCTGCAGTCAGGGATTCTGGGTATTGACATGCAAATGAGCACAGACGGAGGGTCACTTTTGCTTCTTGCCCATTTTAACATGGAGCCCTATAAGCTTATTCCTGCCGTCTGTGAGTGATTTAGAAAGTGGTCATCGGAGCGTTGCTATGGTGCCGGGCAGCATCTTCTTGTAAACGTTTGTATCCATAACTGGTGCATTTTCTTTGCATCAATTGAACCCCTGAGATAAGGTGACATTAACCTCAAGAACATATTTGAAAAAGGGGCGTCTAGGACAGGAGTGCGCAAACTATTAAAGTTGCGCCCTCTTGCCATCTCTCCCCGTGCTCGCGCCCCCCCTCACCTGTTGTGTCGGCGTCAAATGACGCTCGGGGTCACGTGACCCCACGGCGTCATTTGATGGTGCGTTGCCATGGCGACAGTCATGTGATGTCACATGGCAATGAGGCCGCGTTGCCATGGCGATGCATCATAGCAGCCTTCACAATCAAGGTAAGCGAGTTGCAGAGGCCTCACGCGATCCCCTGGCATTTAATTTAAATGCTGTGGGGAAGAGCGGGGAACCTGTGCAACCGCCCGCGCCCCCCAGAAAAATCTCCCGCCCCCCCCTAGGGGGCGCCCCCTCAGTTTGCGCACATCTGGTCTAGGATACTGCCATGGATGCACGCTCTCCCTTGAGTTGAAGAGGAATAAAACTGAAGAAAAAGAAGAGAACGGTATTCCAGCGGAATTGGTATAATTTAAAGATTATTTCATCATCCATCATCATCATCATCATCATCATCATCATCATCATCATCATCATCATCATCATCATCATCATCATCATCATCATCATCATCATCATCATCATCATCATCATCATCATCACTCGACAAATTATAAAAAAAAATGCTACTTACCAGACAAAAAAGGGACTCGCACTGTACAACTGAGTGTGCATTCCCTCTCTCACCCCCTTCCTTCTCCTCTTCCTCTCTCACCCCCTCCTCCTCTTCCTCTCTCACTCCCATCCGTCTCTCACTCCCCTTCCTCTCCTCTACCACCCCTCTCCCTCTCACCCCCTCCTTATCTTCTTCCTCTCACCCCCCTCCCTCTACTCTACCAACCCTCTCCCACCCCCTCCTCCTCTTCCTCTCACCCCCTTCCTCTCCTCTACCACCCCTCTCCCTCTCTCACCCCTCTCCCTCTCCTTTTGCTCTCACCCCTTTCCTCTCACCTACCTGGCTTCGGGGGAGCTGGGCAGCAGAGGAGAGAGGGTGGCGGTGGCGGCAAAAGAGGAGTACTACAGGAAGAGCATTGAGGACCACGGGAGCCATGGAGGAAGCCAGCGCGTGGCAGGAGACGATAACTGCAGGCCATGTTAGCGCAGCAGAGCAGGAGGAGTTCCGAGGAAGAACGCGCCTCCGCGTCGGACACCGGAAGTCTTCAAGACTTCAGGATCAGACGAGAATTCCCCCTCCCCTTATCTTTATTGGCTCCCTGATAAGGACAGGGTGCGTTAAGGGAGAAAGAAAAGACTTGATTGACAAACACTTTCCCGTTCAGAGACCCCCTAAGAAATTCAACTCGTAACCAAATTCCATAAAAATGAAAGCAGCCAAACCTTTGCTAGATTTGTTTAGGGAAGACTATTAAACGTCTAATTTTATGGTCGACCACGTGGCACTGCACGTTTAAGGGATAAGTAGACTTGATTGCTTGAGACCTGAAGTGCTTAATAATGGTAATAATCTGGGTGGCGCTGGGATAGCTGGCACTCCTCACTCCAATGAAAACAATAGGCACTTAAACGTTCTATTGTAGTGGGCCCGAAGAGCAATAAAACCCTAGAATTTAGATTGAATCCCGCACCTCTACTGCTTTTTAGACTTGTTGGAACCTGAACCCTATTAGTATAGTAGTGAGTAGTTTCCAACAAATGTCATTGTTTCATTGGTTCACCATCACTGGTGAGAGATTACTTGATTTTAGTCATTTTCCATAGCTAGCAAAATAGTTTCAGTATTTATCACTGCCAACTTCACTCCATGTCACCAGAAGATATAAACATACTCATCATTTTCCACCTGGTGCATTCTGATTCCCAGTGATGCATTGGGGTTAATTTGGCAATAAAGCAACGGTATCCTGTTTTTAGATTTAGAATGACCAGAAGTAGCCCCAGTTAGGCAAAGGTTGGGAATAATTGAAATGTATATGCAAATCATTTATCCATTTTATAGATTAACAAGATGCTATTTGCATATTTGTGTTGGTGTACATTTTGTATCGCATTTTAAGTAGTAGGGAAATTAATTGGTTTTTTTTTGTGCTGCAAATTGATTGTTATTGGCAAAAAGCACATGTATTTTCTTAAAGACCAGCGTATATGTGGTTGCATTAAAAGTCAAGCTATAGTCACGCTGCATTGTTTTCAGTCTCCAGAGTTTCATTTATATGCAGCGTGTGCACCCAACTAGAAACTTTTTGCCTCGTTCCAAGTGAACAATTTCCAGATACAGAAATCATTCAGCGAAATTGGCACGTGAGAGGAATTGGGTTTGTCGGTGCAGCGTCAACGCTGTTGAAAAAGTTGAATAGTTCGCGACTCAGTGCCTGTTCTTTGTCTTTTGCCAACACTGCTTGTGTATCACTTTCATATGCTTTAAAACAAACCAATTTGTGTCTTAAAAATGAGCCAGAATGGGCATTCAGGAGTCTTGTTCTAACACAGAGTAAGTCTTTTACAGGACAGGTGCTGACAGGCAACTTTTCTAAAGTGCTCTGTGGTTGAATAATAATAGGAATTTTTATGATATGTCACAAAAATCTCCAAAACAACTTCCAAAGTGTGTAAACTTGGAAAGCTCCCTACAATACAGATGGAAGGCAAGCCCTGGCAGATACATTTCCTGAAGCTTTTAAAGAGTTCATTGTTTATTTGCAGCATAAACGCTCTGCTGGCATAAAGGCTTATTTAGGGTTCTATTGTGTTTATCGTATGAAGGGGAAATTATTGTCTCTTTAATGCAATAAACTATTCCAATATTAACCCATTGCAAGCAAATTAGTTGGCAAGTCTTCATTTTCTCTCAATGATTTCTTGAATAATATTAATAGCATGTGCATATTTAGTTATGCTCACTGTAACTTATGCCACCCTACTTATTGTACTTTTCTGCAAATAAATAATCAGTTATTAGTGTGATCCATTTACTATCACCTTCTCTTGACAAATTGTATTTGTAATGTATTTATGAAAGGCGTAAAGTTGCCATGGTACAATTGGCAAAAAAGCAATGTCTTTATTGAAGGATGTTCATCAATTACAGAAGGCATACAAGAACTATTTTGTAATGTAGGAAACGTTACATTCAATAACTCAGCAAAGACACTGTGCTATTCATTTCTTGTTACTTTCTTTTGGAACACTGAACTGTCAGATTTTGTTAATGGCTTTTTCGGTGTTATATTTATCAGACACTTTGGGGATCTATTTCTTGTTTATTTTGCTGTTCCGCCATAGCATTTCAAAGTTAAAAGCCAGTACTCTCATTAGCAAAGCGAGAGACAGCATGGGGGATTCACAATTTGTTATGCAAGGGATTAAAGTACCAGCCATCACCGTTCTCACATCTGTATCAAACAACTAAAAAAACCAACATATTTACCTATGCAAAGAATGAGCAAAGAAGCGGCATATGCTTTGGATTCTATTGTAATTCAGCGACATGTTTAGGCTTCATGAATTCAATCGGGATCTGCTCAAGACGCCAACTCCTTTAATTCCCACTTCCCAGGATTTTTCTACGGCTGCACTTCTCTGGAATTATCCCCATGTGCGTCACGCTTATAACCCTTCTTTTGAATAACCCATTTGGGTTGGTGTGCAAAACATGAATGCGGATGTCTTTAATTGTCTGCCAGTGAGTGAGCTGATTATAAAATATATATAATCAAAATCAAATGCTCTATACCGTTCTGTGGCTAACGAAATGCTTTTATTTGTGCGAGCTTTCGAGATACACCGATCTCCTCTTCGGGCGATGTTACAGTTGTATTTGCATATTTGCTTTCCTGTGGAGGGTTTTTGTCACTTTTTTTACTCACCATAACTTAACTCAGTATTATGGTATAGCCTATCCGATAGCCTCTTTGCATACCCAGTTAAAATCAACCCCACACTGATGAGACCCATTAAGGTCGAAACAGCTGTCTGTGGGTAGTTTTCTGGGTATGCACCTTAACCCTGGCTGTGCTCAAAGCTGTGACCATGCAGCAAGCTTAAGCCTAGAGGGAACCATGTTAAAAATGTTTTTTGAGGCAAAAAGTGACACTGTGTGCTCATTTGCATGTCATTTCCCAGAATCCCTTGCTGCAGTGGAAGTGCTGTATGCTGGGTGATAATGGGGAAAGGTGGGGTTGCAGACCTGCCTAAGACATGCAGATGAGCATACAGTTGTATTTGCATATTTGCTTTCCTGTGGAGGGTTTTTGTCACTTTTTTTACTCACCATAACTATGGGCTGTTGCTCATCTCGGCGCCTTTCTGACGCATGTCCTGACAGTGCAGGTTCAAGTGGCTCGGTCACTTCCCCTGTGACTTGAGGAACAGTTTTCTTTCTTTTTGCTTTATTAGCTCCAGAGATATCAGTGGTCCTAGGCACACACTCACTGTTATCAGCTTCCACATCTTGCTTGCACTCACAGGGCGTTGCTTGCTTTTGCAGCTGTTTGTCTTTGAAAATTTTGGGGCACACATCTTCCATGTGACCTACTTCACGACAGGCCCAGCATACTAAATTCATCTGTGGGTACGGCTCTCCTCCAGGGTCGTGATCATAGTATGGCCTGAAGGGACACTGTTTTGTATGGTTACGTACATTACACAACAAACATTTCACGTCGGCCATTTTAGAAACCCGGCAGGGACAATTTGCTAGCTGCAATTTCACTCACTTCAGCAGCTTACATACAGCACTTGCTAGCTGCAAATTCACTCACTTCAGCAAAAGGCATTAGCTTTACAAACAGCACTTGCTAGATGCAATTTTTTTTTTTTTTTTTTTTTTCAGCAAAACATTTTGGTTTTCTGTTTGGGTTCAGGGTGCTATTGCATCCACACTTCGCACATTCTCTGTGTATGCTAGAAGCACAACTGATATACACAGTGGGACAGACTTCACTCATAGCATCTGTACTTTAGTTCAGCTCGGCGGCCATTTTAAACCCCCGCATTTATTTGCAAACCCACAGACTTTTTTTTAGTGTCTGCCCGCATTCTCCACCATATGTGACAAACGCCCCTCTTTTGTAGTGCTGACGTCTGTCTGGGTTCTTCCCGACACAGTCTTCTAGGGTTAATTATACAACAAACAGGATCAGGCAAAGTATTATGCTGCTTAACTCAGGCTTCTGCCTGCTTTATTTTCATCCAAGTAAGGTACTGCAGCTTTAACATGTGAAGGTTAGAGGTACTCAGATACTTTCATTCAGCAGTTCACATATTTCAGTGTTACCATATTTCCCACACTGTTATTTCAAGTAAAAAAGAAACCAAATGATATAAACAAAATCCTATCCCTTTCAGGGATCTAACTACACATAGACTCAGTCTCTCTAACAGCTGCTGGCCAACTAACCTGGCTCCCCAGCTTAAAACAATGCTCTCTCATTTATGGTCACTTAGATACAGTACAGTCTTTTAGCAACAGCAGTAAACATTTGTTTGGTCTTATCTGTTCGTGGTGGGAACTCGGTCCCGTGTCCAGGCAAATCCTCTGGTACTGTGATACTTGGAGGGGCCGTCAACCCCGATACTGGATGCAGGGGAGCAGCGACACCCCCAGCCCCCAGGCTCCAAGGAGAGAGAGAGAAATGCAAAACCTCTCTGCTCTAAATACCTGTGCATGTGATTAGAAGAGCAGGTGAGGGAGAACTAGAGCCATTGTAATCTGTGGTCTGGATTTTCCATCCAGCTGCCTGAGTTAATGTGAAGCTGTGGACCGGATCATTTTTAGCTATTCCTGCACTTTCTGCTCTAAAATGGGGCAGAAAGCTGCCTAACATCTTTGGACTATGTCACAATATATATATATATATATTATATTATATATTATATTATATATCTTTACAAGTTCGAAAAAGTAAACCACCTATATGTGTATATATATATATATATATATATATCCAAACAAGAATGACCTAGGCGCAAGTAAAAACAAGAAAGAGACAAACATAGGGTAATACGTTCAAACAATTGGTCTATTGGATGGTAAGATATGCACTTACAACAGGTAGAATAAAATCAGGCCTTGTATCCACTCTGGGATCAGGAACGATGAATGATGATCCAGGACAGCCAGCAACAAGTCATCTACAGGAACCGTATCCTCGTGTGCAGTGTCACATATAAGAAGAGAAGTGGGACACATACATAGTGTAACACAGTTTATTGTAAAATTAATAAAAAGACATTAAAGTAAAATACTCACACTTTGTGAGTTTGGGTAAAAGCGTTTGAGAATTTAGAGCTTCTCACACTCATCAAGGGTAGGTATCCGTGGACTTATACACAGTTCCAGTTAACTCCTTGCACAATGTCCTTATAACCACATGCGATGTTATTGCCAAACTTCCAAGGGTATGGAGTCATTTATTTATGCACTCTCTGTAATGTCCAGAGCCTCTGAGGGCGGGGTACTCTTATAAATGTTGCAAACCCGTAGTTAAGGGCCGTGTGTCTCTGTGACTGCACCTAATGTGCTAGTAGTACTCACGCTACTTCAGGGGTATGGTGTGGCGTTTTTCCCCCTTCGTTGTTGTCCGTTTTGTTGGTCTGCGGACCACCCCGCTTCACTCACTGCTCCCGTCCTCCGTGGCTGTTCGCATGCACGCGGCGGCGTGGTGACGTCACGTCTCCTCGCGAGATTACGTCTCCAAATCTCCCGGTCACTGTGTTAGTCTTCGTCCCTCACCAACTGATGCGAAAATATGTACCGAGCAGGCACAACGATACAAATCACTGCCAGACAGCTGGATATTGCTGGCTAGTGTCCCCAATGTCCTGTGTTCACTCACAATGCTCCAAAAATCACGCCCTACGCGTTTCTCCTTTCGGCTTCGTCAGGGGCTGATCTCACTGTGTGTCCCTATTCCTGTGTAGATATACAGGAGGAGGGTATATCTACACAGGAATAGGGACACACAGTGAGATCAGCCCCTGACGAAGCCGAAAGGAGAAACGCGTAGGGCGTGATTTTTGGAGCATTGTGAGTGAACACAGGACATTGGGGACACTAGCCAGCAATATCCAGCTGTCTGGCAGTGATTTGTATCGTTGTGCCTGCTCGGTACATATTTTCGCATCAGTTGGTGAGGGACGAAGACTAACACAGTGACCGGGAGATTTGGAGACGTAATCTCGCGAGGAGACGTGACGTCACCACGCCGCCGCGTGCATGCGAACAGCCACGGAGGACGGGAGCAGTGAGTGAAGCGGGGTGGTCCGCAGACCAACAAAACGGACAACAACGAAGGGGGAAAAACGCCACACCATACCCCTGAAGTAGCGTGAGTACTACTAGCACATTAGGTGCAGTCACAGAGACACACGGCCCTTAACTACGGGTTTGCAACATTTATAAGAGTACCCCGCCCTCAGAGGCTCTGGACATTACAGAGAGTGCATAAATAAATGACTCCATACCCTTGGAAGTTTGGCAATAACATCGCATGTGGTTATAAGGACATTGTGCAAGGAGTTAACTGGAACTGTGTATAAGTCCACGGATACCTACCCTTGATGAGTGTGAGAAGCTCTAAATTCTCAAACGCTTTTACCCAAACTCACAAAGTGTGAGTATTTTACTTTAATGTCTTTTTATTAATTTTACAATAAACTGTGTTACACTATGTATGTGTCCCACTTCTCTTCTTATATGTGACACTGCACACGAGGATACGGTTCCTGTAGATGACTTGTTGCTGGCTGTCCTGGATCATCATTCATCGTTCCTGATCCCAGAGTGGATACAAGGCCTGATTTTATTCTACCTGTTGTAAGTGCATATCTTACCATCCAATAGACCAATTGTTTGAACGTATTACCCTATGTTTGTCTCTTTCTTGTTTTTACTTGCGCCTAGGTCATTCTTGTTTGGATTTTCCTTTTTACCAGCCCGTGGAGCGGTAGACCTTTTGGCTGCAGACTTAATCAGGGAAAGCTAGATTGTGAGGTAGTATACCCTCCTATATATGTGGTTTAATATCATTATTTGTCTAATTGTGATTGCGCTTATTGTAGTTTTCCATTTTTATATATATATATATATATATATATATATATTTAGAGAGAAGTGTAGCCTTAGATAGTTCTCATGGGGCAAATAGAACCAGAGAGAGGAGAAAACACTTAAATGTAATCATGCAGCAAAAATGTTCAAGTCCCCTTGTGTAGAATTCAAATAGACTTCAATTGTCAAAGAAAAAGGCCTAGTACTCTACTCACGAATCTTGTATTTTATTGGTGAACCGGCAGAGAGTATGTTTCAGATCTATCCCTGGCCCCTTAATCAGGTGAGGCAGGATCCAGGGATACTGGCTGTTGTATCTGTGCCATCGCACCGAGCCCCGCGCTCTTACCCTCAACAGTTAAACTGATGGTCGGGGGAGAGTGCGGGGGCCTCTGTACGTATCTCTTACCTGGCCTGGTGGCATCTCCCCCTCCTGCAACGTCCCGGCATGGTGTCGCCATGACAATGTGGCACCGGGTGGCGCTGCATTGCCATGACAACACAGCGCAGCATGATGTCATAGTGTCATGTGATGCCATGATGCCGCGACGTCTGAAGAGGAGAAAGGCGCGCCGGACCAGGTAAGGGGGAAACCCCTACACAGAGTGCTGAAAAATGACAAGCTGGCACTGTGTGACGGGCCCAGGGATGCTGTGCTCTGACTGTCCCCCAATAAAATACAAGATTCGTAAGTAAAGCGCTAAGAAGTTGTTTTGACAATGGAAGTTATTTAAATTCTACCTAAGGAGACTTGACCATATTTGCTGCATACCTATATGTGTGTGTGAGTAAAGAGTGCAGTGCTAATGAGCCTGTAAAATCAAAACAAGGTGGGAATGTGTTCCCCCTGCAGCACTTGTCTTTTAGCCTATTATACAGACCAGAGCTGATTAGCTATGTAACAGCGCTAGGATATATATATATCGAAACGTCTGATTTTTGTGTCACTGTTTCAATGCATTATTTTGCTGACTTACCTCTGAGTGCTGCTGTCTCTCTTTGCTGTTCTGCTTCCCTGCTGGATGGTAACGTACTCCTTACATTATTTATGGGACTAGCACCAGGACTTTCTAGATATCTACATTGGAGTGCTTCCTGCTTTTTTTACACACACACACACACACACACACACACACACACACACACACACACACACACACACACACACACACACACACACACACACACACACACACACACACACACACACACACACACACACACACACACACACACACACACACACACACACCACACACACACACACACACACACACACACCACACACAACACACACAACACACACACACACACACACACACAAATGGCCACCTGAGTCTGACTTTCTATTTATATAGGATCAAATAAGGGCGCCCTTACGCTTTTGGAGAATGTAATGTAAGTAACGTGAAAAGGGAAATGAATGCAGGAACAAAGTGACAGGCGCAATAGGAGAGCGCAAGGTTAATGAGCAGAAGAGTATTTATTTAATGTCTTCAGCACCGGAGAGGCCTGCAATGCGTTCCTAGTCTCTCTGGCACTAAAGAGGTTACGCACTCCCAGTTACAACTGGGGAAACAAAACTGCACAAGTTTGTCAGAAAATAGCCTAATTACAGTAGGATTCCTGCACTGGATATTAAATCATGCGCTGGTTGTGTTGCTCCATTTCTGTCCTGGTTTTGAGACTTTGATGAGCAGACTTCTCTAGCCGAAGGATCGATACATGAGAGAGCGCAGATACCCAAGATCACGCAAAGTGACAAAGGCAGGAACTGAAAGGCCCAAGGTTATATACACACTCCAGATCAACCTTAACTGCCACACCAACACTCAATCATGCTAGCATCTTGCAGTTAGTCTGCTCCTCCTTCTGTTAGGTGACTTCATAAACCACTGCATACGCACTTCCCCTCTTGACCGTATCTTATAACAGGGGTGCTCAACTCCAGTCCTCAAGCCCCCCCCCCCCCCCCCAACAGGTCAGGTTTTCAGGATATTTTTAGGATATAGTCTGATTTTGATGCACTTATTGTATAATTATAATTCCCTGTACTGTATTCTTTGTGAAGCGCTGAGTACACTTTTGGCGCTATATAAATAAAGACATACAATACAATATCTCAGCTTAAGCACAGGTGGCTCAATCAGTCCCTGCTTCAACACAGGTGGCTCAATCAGTCCCTGCTTCAGCACATGCGGCTCAAGTTGGGATATCCTGAAAACCTGACCTGTTGGGGTGGGGCTTGAGGACCGGACTTGAAGAACTCCTGACATCACATTTGTACTTCCATTTACTACAACTGGCTCTGTATGTCTTTCCCAACACCTAGATTGTAAGCTCTTTGGAGCAGGGACTTCTATCACAGAGTTTACATCTGTGTATTATTCTTTCTTTGTATTATGTCTTGTATATTTACTAAAGTCTGTGTGGGGAAACTGTGCGCTGGTTTTGCCAGAATCAGCACAGGAATCCCATTGAAAGCACCCTGGAGTTTTTTCCTTGAAAAACATGGGGCAATTATTTTGGATTGGTTCTACCCCAGTGTTGCAGCCTGGAGACCCCCAGTAAAAAAAAAAAAAAATCATCTGTGCACGTGATTGGTGATACAACAATAATAAAAAAAATGCATTACAAAGTAGCACTCTAACTAGTAACCTCTGCTTAGACACAAGGATACGAGACACGTACAGCATTCTATGTGGGCACGCTCTGTGTTCTTAATACAAACCTGCCCTAAGGCAAAAAATGTTCTTGGGTAATTATTTTAGTGATTTATTTAATTTACAGCAAAATCCAAACCCTTGAATGTTTACCTTCTTATTTTGTAGGGGTTAGGAAAAACCTGCCTTTGTCAAATATTGGTGCACCATTTATATGCGTATCGTATCCTAGTTCTGAAACTTTTTTGTTTTTTTTCCAAGTGCAAGTTGATCATTTTAATGATCTGCCTCCAGCAGGCAAAATTTGGATAAGAGACAAAAGTTAACTGAACACCTGCTAGTTCTCTATCCAATTAGGCCTCCGATGATTCTATACTGTACTTCTCCCCTATACCACAAGATAACATTCACAGCGGCGGGAACAGGAGCAATGTGCTGCAGGTCTTGTCAGCACTCGAGGGGGTAAGAGCCAGGCTACACCCAATTTAATAAGGTGTTTTCTGTGTAGTAATAAATACCAAGAAAGGGCCAATTACCAATGAAATGTTAAGCTTTTTAGTGCCCCCGGCACTTCTGAGTCACATGATCGACCGGAGAGATAGGGTTGCCAGGTGTCCTGTATTGAACTAGACTGCCCTGTATTTGGACACTGTCCAGCAAAGAATTAGAGGTAATACTGGACATGTATGTGTATACTGGTATTACCTCTTTGGACGTAGTCACTTGACCAGCTTGAGGGGCCGCAGGATTTCCCCGAGCAGGACTGGTGATAGGGGGCTGCGCAGCTTCCTTCATCCTGATTGGCTGCTGCTGGGTAATGCAGCCAATCAGGAAGAGGGATTCGGGAGCCTTAGGGTGGGGCCCAGGAGAGGAGGAAGCGGATTGGAGGGGAAAGGGGTGTGTGTGTCTCGATTGCATCGCACCTTTCACCATTGTCTCCAATATTTATGGAGAAACCACCTGGCAACCCTTGTCGACCACATGACGCGGTCAGACCACAATTGCAGGGGACGGAAGTGGAGGGGACTGCTCTTCCATTTTGATCGGAGCTGTCTCCACTACATCGGAGTGCTCAGCCTAAAAAAACAAGCATTTTCCCTTGACTTGTTACATCATAAGGGTTCCTGACGTGCCAGGTACATCAATAGAGCACTGTAGAGGTAAATCATACCCAGGTATAGTCTGTGATCAGCATATCTTTGCTGTTCAATTGACAATTGACTTCCTGTGATGTCATTTAACTTCCTGTGAGAAAGTAATGTCATTATAACATCACATTTTGGGCGGAGAACGATTTATTACCAGCATTAGACACATCTACTGTACAGTATGCTGCTAAATAAAAACATGATATTGTCATCTTCCTAATATCTAGGGAAAGTTGAAAGCTATGTTAAATTATATTATATTGATGTCTATAATACCCAGAACTTCGTGTCATAAATTATGTCACTAAAATGGCAATGTGGAGGATTACTTGTTCTACTTTGTTTAACCATGTATAAAAATCAATTTATTTAAATAATAATACAAAAAGGAATATTTATATTTGTAAGGTCTTTAACCATAAGCAGTGGGGTTGCCTGAAACATATTTAACATAAGTTTCATATAATTGATGATTGAGCAGCAACTGTAGTTCGGGACTTTGAAACGCATTGGAAACGCTGGTCCGTGTCAGACCCCAACGCATTCCGCAGCCTTACTTTGAGAAGTACACGAGTAAGGCCTCGGCCATGTTACCTGCTGGCGTGCTGAGGCTCAGGGAAAGCGGGTGCTTTCCTTGGTCTTAGTCTGCACGCCATCAGGGGGCAGGCCGGGGGCGGGCCAGTGACGTCACGGAGCTGGTTCGCCCTCATTGGGCGAACCGCTCAAGTGACCGGCCCTGCGCGCCGGCAAGCGGGGAAATCTAAAATTCTGGTAAGACCTACGCTTCCGCGCGCTTGCGGAAGCGTAGGCGAGCCCCTACTAAAGCCGCTCTAATTGCGACTGTAGGGGCTCAGTGCTGAGCGGGAGCGCGCCTCAGCGCGCCTCCGCCAGCAAGCAGCAACCATGGACGAGGCCTAAGGCAGAATGCCTTTAAAACTTGGTTCATCTTCCTGTAGTTGCTTACTTTCCAGTAGTTGCTTAACCTAAAAATACTAATGTCATTTACTGTTTAAAACTTTGCTCTACGCTCGAGCATATTTTCTCATTTAGTTTACAGCTCTCTTAGCTTCATTACAGTCTGTGTCATTATCATTAGAGGAACCCTATCCGGGGAGACTTTCCTCTGGGCTAGTTTCAATCGGCCCGTTTTCAGGCTCCGCTCTTTGTGTATTCCATTATCAGGTTCACTGCCGCTGAAAACAGAACCACTTACAATGTACAACCTGTTTGAATTCCCCCATTCCACTCCCTGCCATATGCAGTTTCCTGGGCTTCTCTATACTCACACAATTGCTTTATAATAGCTTTTTGCCAGCTGCCTCAATGTGCTTGCTGTACCGCACTCTTTGCTGGAGTTTCTCCTGCTATTCCAAGGAAAAGTCCCACAGCTGCTGACCAGATTTAGTTACAGCGACATCCCAGCCGCTTGCTTTTGTACTGAATATGCTGACCTGGGGACGGCCACAGGTGACTCAATCAGTGGCTCAGTCTTGGACCGTCCAAGACTGAGCCACCTGTGCTGAAGCTGGTACTGATTGAACCACCTGTGCTGAAGCTGGGACTGATTGAACCACCTGTGCTGAAGCTGGGACTGATTGAACCACCTGTGCTGAAGCTGGTACTGATTGAACCACCTGTGCTGAAGCTGGTACTGATTGAGCCACCTGTGCTGATGCTGGGACTGATTGAGCCCCCTGTGCTGAAGCTGGGACTGATTAAGCCACCCGTGCTGAAGCTGGGACTGATTGAGCCACCCGTGCTGATGCTGGGACTGATTGAGCCCCTTGTGCTGAAGCTGGGACTGATTGAGCCACCCGTGCTGAAGCTGGGACTGATTGAGCCACCTGTGCTGAAGCTGGGACTGATTTAGCCACCTGTGCTGAAGCTGGGACTGATTGAGCCACCTGTGCTGAAGCTAGGACTGATTGAGCCACCCATGTTCAAGCAGGGATATCCTGAAAACCTGTCCTGTTGGTGGCCCTTGAGGACTGGAGTTGGGCGCCCCTGATTTAGACTTTAGCCTGTATATTTCTTTACCCAGTTTTTAATTGAAACTGCTAGTTTGCTTAAATATTTTCAGTATAGGTCCTGAAAATAAACATTTCAGGGTTCACATGTTCTAAATATTCCCGGATCTTGAGTTACATAGTTACAGTTACATAGTTATAGTTACATAGTTACAGTTACATAGTTACATAGTTGATGAAGATGAAAAAAGACGCATGTCCATCAAGTTCAAACGATGCTCAATTTAGACAACAGATACTTTATCCTATATCTGTACTTACAGTAATTTGATCAAGAGGAAGGCAAACAAAAAACCCCAGTGACACATTATCCAATGAAGTCTTATGAGGGGAAAAATAAATTCCTTCCCAACTCCAATAATGGCAATCAGATGTCTCTCTCTGAATCAACATCCTATATATATAATGTTTACCATACATAGGATCAATGTTTTTTTTATTATTAAGATATCAAACTGTGGGTCTGAGCATTCAAACCTGCACAAGCTTATAAACTTGAATTGGAGTCATCTGTGCTACGGTTTAACACTATTTAGTAGCTTTGGGCCTAATTGTGTTGTCTTTTTAAATGCTATTTAACAATATTTAAACATATATTTTCCTTAAAGCTTCAACTTGCACTTCATTGAGTCTTGGGGCCAGAGTAATTGTAATTAACTTTCTTATCAGCAACGTATCATTATAAACTATATGGCTAACGAGGGAGCAATAAGGACTTATTAAGGAGAAGAAAGGGGTTGTCATATAAAATATCTTTCTACCAAAGAGATGAGATAAATATCATACAAACAATAGGAATATTCAAGGGGAAAAAGATCCCTCTGTGTGTTCGCAACGTCGGTTCTTTGTGATAAATAGTTTTTTTTTGCAACTTACCTTCTGAGTGCTGTCTTATCGTTCGTCTGGATGGTAACGTATTATCTATATCTATATCTATCTATCTATATCTATATATCTATATATCTATATATATATATATATATATATATATATGCAGTGGTTGACAAATCACCCAAAAATCTACTTGCCGAACCAAAAAATCTACTCGCCACCTAGTCTCGCCCCCAATCCCGCCCTGCTTGGTGTCGGCCATGAGGAGGTCGCCACGGGGTCAAATCCAGTCACCACGGGCCTGTATTTTAATGGATTTGTCGAACACTGTATATATATATCTATATATAGCAAATGGAAATATAACTGTATGCTCATTTACATGTCTTAGGCAGGTCTGCAACCCCGCCTTTCCCCATTATCACCCAGCACACAGCACTTCCACTGTAGCAAGGGATTCTGGGAAATGACATGCAAATGAGCACACAGTGCCACTTTTTGCTTCAAAACCATTTTAAACATGGTTCCCTATAGGCTGTGTGCAAATGAGCATTCAGTTATATTTCCATTTGCTATATGCTTTGCTGTGGAGGGTTTTTGACACTTTTTTTTTACTCACCATAACTTAACTATATATATATATATATATATATATATATATATATATATATATATATATATATATATATATATATATATATATATATATAGCCTATAGGGAACCATGTTAAAAATGGTTATTGAGGCAAAAAGTGACACTGTGTGCTCATTTGCATGTCATTTCCCAGAATCCCTTGCTGCAGTGGAAGTGCTGTATGCTGGGTGATAATGGGGAAAGGTGGGGTTGCAGACCTGCCTAAGACATGCAGATGAGCATACAGCTATATTTATATATATATATATATATATATATGCCCGGGATGTAAATGCGTAATAGGTAGTATTATTTATAAATCGTGGAACAATAGGTGAGTATTTGTTGGAAAGGTTGGATAATAATATTGAAAAGAAAGATGGAATAAAATGTAATACGATGTTGTTTAAAAATGTTTTATTGTAAACACACCACAGTACAATGTATATTTTGGTGACATAACAGATGTAAAAATGTGAGGCGTGTGTCCTGCTAGGGTGTGAGGCGGCGGGTGGCACATGGGTTGTGAGTGCTGTCTGTGAGTGGGGGTCCTGCTAGGGTGTGAGGCGGCAGGTGGCGCGTGGGTTGTGAGTGCTGTCTGTGAGTCGGGGGCCTGCTAGGGTGTGAGGCGGTGGGTCAGTGATGTCGGTGCGTAAGGGCGGGAGGCAGCAGGTGTGTGTGGCGGCAGGTATGTGTCGAGTGTGGCGGGTGTCTGTTGAGTGCATGCAGCGGCTGTGAGGCGGTGGGTGAAAGGCAGAGGCGGGCGGAGTAAGGGCGGGTGAAAGGCAGAGGCGGGTGGGCGCGAAAGCAGAGGCGGGGAGGCAGGAAGGCGGGCAGGAAGGCGAAGGGTGGTGGGAAGGGGTGGAGGAGGGGGGGAAGGGGGTGGGAGGGGGGATGGAAAGGGGAGGAGGGGGGATGGAAAGGTGAGGAGGGGGGAGGGAAAGGGGAGGAGGAGGGGGGAGGGAAAGGGGAGGAAGGGGGAGGGAAAGGGGAGGAGGGGGGAGGGAAAGGGGAGGAGGGGGGAGGGAAAGGGGAGGAGGGGGAGGGAAAGGGGAGGAGGGGGAGGGAAAGGGGAGGAGGGGGGAGGGGGAGGGAAAGGGGAGGAGGGGGAGGGACAGGGGAGGAGGGGGAGGGAAAGGGGAGGAGGGGGAGGGAAAGGGGAGGAGGGGGAGGGAAAGGGGAGGAGGGGGAGGGAAAGGGGAGGAGGGGGAGGGAAAGGGGAGGAGGGGGGAGGGGGAGGAGGGGGGAGGGAAAGGGGAGGAGGGGGAGGGAAAGGGGAGGAGGGGGGAGGGAAAGGGGAGGAGGGGGGAGGAGGGGGAGGGAAAGGGGAGGAGGGGGAGGGAAAGGGGAGGAGGGGGGAGGGAAAGGGGAGGAGGGGGGAGGGAAAGGGGAGGGGAGGGAAAGGGGAGGGGGGGGAAAGGGGAGAAGGGGTGTGGGGGGGGGGAGAAGGGGTGTGGGGGGGAGAAGGGGTGTGGGGGGGAGAAGGGGTGTGGGGGGGGAGAAGGGGTGTGGGGGGGGAGAAGGGGAGTGGGGGGGAGAAGGGGAGTGGGTGGGGGGGAGAAGGGGAGTGGGTGGGGGGGAGAAGGGGAGTGGGGGGGGAGGAGAAGGGGAGTGGGGGGGGAGGAGAAGGGGAGTGGGGGGGGAGGAGAAGGGGAGTGGGGGGGGGAGGAGAAGGGGAGTGGGGGGGGGAGGAGAAGGGGAGTGGGGGGGAGGAGAAGGGGAGTGGGGGGGGGAGGAGAAGGGGAGTGGGGGGGGGAGGAGAAGGGGAGTGGGGGGGGGAGGAGAAGGGGAGTGGGGGGGGGAGGAGAAGGGGAGTGGGGGGGGAGGAGAAGGGGAGTGGGGGGGGAGAAGGGGAGTGGGGGGGAGGGAGAAGGGGAGTGGGGGGGGGAGGAGAAGGGAAGTGGGGGGGGGGAGGAGAAGGGGAGTGGGGGGGGGGAGGAGAAGGGGAGTGGGGGGGGAGGAGAAGGGGAGTGGGGGGGGGGGGAAGAAGGGGAGTGGGGGGGAGGGAGAAGGGAGTGGGGGGGGGGAGAAGGGGAGTGGGGGGGGGGGAGAAGGGGAGTGGGGGGGGGGGAGAAGGGGAGTGGGGGGGAGGGAGAAGGGGAGTGGGAGAGCTGTGGAGTGCGTTCGTAGTGTGCATGAGGTTGGGGGGGGTGATGGTGGAGGGGGGTGCATGAGGTTGGGGGGGGGGGTGGTGGAGGGGGGTGCATGAGGTTGAGGGGGGTGGTGGTGGAGGGGGGTGCATGAGGTTAGGGGGGGGGGGTGGTGGTGGAGGGGGGTGTTTGTAAGAGGCAGTGTTGCGCTGCTTGTTCGTGCGGTGTGTGGAGGTGAATGTTGATATAGAGATTCTGTACCTGATCTGTGGTAGCAGGCGGTGAGGGTTTTGTGGGTTGAGAGGTCGCCCCAGAGCAGTGAGGATTGTCAGTGAGGGGTGGGACAGTGGGGTGAGGGGTGGGACAGTGTGGCAGTGGTGTTGGCCGAAGGCCAATGAGAGTCAGTGAGGGGTGGGACAGTGTGGTGAGGATTGTCAGTGAGGGGTGGGACAGTGTGGTGAGGGGTGGGACAGTGTTGAGGTGGAGTGACAGGCCAAAGGTGCAATGCGATTGGCCCTAGGGACACAGGGCATGCAGACAAACATACAGACATTTCAGAAATATATAGTAGATATAGCTATATATATAGCATAACCCTGAGGAAGGTCCCACGAGGACCGAAACGTTGGTCATGTTTGTGCTATGTTTATATACAAGTTTTCTTACTTACCTTTGAGTGCTGTCTTGTGTCTGCTCCTGCTGGAGTGGATTACTTTTTTTTTCTCTCTCCTCAAACTGCTGGGAACATTGGTAACAAATGATCACAAACAGGAAAGTGTTGCAAAGATCTTGCACTGCTGGGGAGTGGCTAAAACCTGCTGTATAAATCAACGGATATTCAGTAGAGTTAAACTCATTAAAAATGGTATTAAAAGTTGAATTTAAAAAATGCAGTAAGTATTATTTCATACTGATTTAATTAAAATAACACATGTTGGATATTGAATGGATTGCTCCTTTAAGTGATCCTTTGCGGTGTAGTTACCTGCATTCTCTTTTGCTTTAGGGAGTTCAAAATGGCCGCTAAATCCCGCGGGCCTAAAAATAAAAACTTTTTTTTTTTTTTTTTATAATTGATTGCTGCTTTTATATGTTACTGGTATATATTTTAAGTGTTAATTACATAGAAGAAACGTGACATTTTGTTCCCAAGTGCTTCCAAAAATCTGTCAGCTGGATAAAGCTGCCAGTGGGAACAGCACTGCTGCTTGACTACTGCACTGCTAAAAAGTCCCAGCAATGTAAGAAAAAGGGGCAGAGGAAGTGAATTAATTCAGTATGCACAGCCCTTGGTGGCATTTCCGTAGCGGTTCTGCATTGAGGAGGTTTTAGGACAATCTATGCTTTTCTTTTTTTTTTTTTTACCTTCTTTAAGAGAATGACAATTATCTCTCCAGGGTTCCTATTCAGTAGGAACAATTGTGTTGTTGTGGTAGTTAATCAAGTGTTGCTTACCTTCTGCTGAATGGTATCCCCTGGGTTGCTGCCACACTGGAATTCCAGACTGACTTACTCCACAGAATCCCCATCAATTACACATAGATGCTTCCCTTTTCTCATTTCAACCTGGGCTACGGCTGGGGCACTTTCCCTTCTCTGCTGCCACCCCAAAGACGTTTTAAGGTGAATTCTAATTGTTTGTTTTCTGGGGAAATGACAAATTTACTCAAGCTCCAGCTCATTTGAAATGATGTATCCATGAAACGTGCGTGTGCCCGGGAACCTGATAACATTAGGCCCGTAATATAATGGGCGTGCGCGTCTGTGCGAACGCTCGTGCACGTAACGCATACTTTTCGTGTGTACGGTCTGTGCTGCTTTGAATGACAGGCTTGGAAGGGTACTGTGTGTGTGTGTGTGTGTTGTGTGTCACTGGGGAAGCTGTGTGTGTATGTATATATGTGTGTGTATATTAAAAATTGCAAAAAAAAGACATGCTGTGAGAATAAATTATTTATGAATATTGTGCAACTTTGATATATATATATATATATATATACACATACACACACACACACACACCACACACACACACACACACACACACACACACACACACACACACACACACACACTGCAGATACTGAGCGGTAGCAGCGCGAATGCATACTTTTCCGTATCTTCCCCCAATCGCCTGGCTCCACGCTCACTGCCGTGCGTGCGCGCGCGGCCCTAGCATACAAGGGCTGGCTAACCACAGCCAACTACAAGTGCCGCGCGCGCACGGCGCAGCAAGCGTGCCCACTATATAACGGGCCGTAGAGTGATACGGATGTGGCCTATTTTACCTTCCCCTGGATGCGGCAGCATTTTGCCGTGGATGAGAGGGGGGAGACCCAAAAAAGGTTGAAATAGCTGTCCGTGAGCAGGTTTACAGGTGCACTTTAACTCAAGCTGTGCTAAAAAGCTGCGTAATGTGGCAGGCATACGCTTATAGTGCACCATGTTAAAATGGATTTGAAGCACACGGTGACACTGTGTGCTCATTTGCAGGTCATTTCCCAGAATCCCTAGCAGCAGCGAAAGCACTGTATGTTAGGAGATAATGGGGAAAGACAGGGTGGCAGACCTGGCTTGAGATGTGAATATGCTCATTAGTGATATTTTTATTTGCTTTATTCTCCTCTATCACACAGTGATATCCGGCAGTGCTGCCCACGCTGCTGTGGTTGCGTTCCCGCGGCTTTCCCCTGGAAGTTTGAAAAATAAGTTTGGCTTCATGTGTGTGTATATACTGTATAGTTTCGTACGTCTATAGATCGATGCATAACCTATTATAGCACATTAACATTTTAACCTTTGTACTGATTTCATCTTTGCCAAAGGAAGTTTTGCTACCAGTTATTTGACGATTTGCTATCAATGGCCTTCTGGTGTCACATTTTATCCGACGTCTGGATTGACCCGTGTTAGCCTAAGAAGGGGTGGTGAAGTCCTGCTTTTAGTTTTAGAGATGCATGTGTAGTGGAAGCTTGGCTCCAAGTGACATTCATATCTCCGAAACCCTTGCTAATGAATTTCACAAGAGACGGTGGTGTGTTGTGCAAAGCAACGGGTTATGGATCTTTTCCATTGGGAAGAGTTTAACATGGATCTATCCCAGGGATGGGCAACTCCAGTCCACAAGGGCCACCAACAGGTCAGGTTTGCAGGATATCCCTGCTTCAGCACAGGTGGCTCAGTCTTTGACTGTTTGAGCCACCTGTGCTGAAGCAGGGACTCGCTGTGCTGAAGCTGGGACTGATTGAGCCACCTGTGCTGAAGCAGGGATATCCTGAAAACCTGACCTGTTGGGGGCCCTTGAGGACTGGCGATGCCCACCCCTGATCTATCCTACGATTTATGGAAAGAGAAAGAAAAAAAATACGTCTCTATTTAATAGTGTCTCTCGGCTACAAAACCGGGTGGGAAAACCCGTGTGCAAACACACACCACCATATTTATCAAAGAAAAGGGATCCCATTGAAAGTGGTGTTTTTTTTCCATTTGATAAATCCGGTGTGTAGACTGCGTGATCCTGGACTGGGAAGACGAGCACGATTAAAACATGCAGACACGGCTCTCGTTTGATGGATGGACGTCCCAGGTCACTGACGAGGCTGAGTGAGTGGGTAGCAGGTCATGAAAGAGTTCTGAAGCTGCAGGATAATGGGCAGCACTGATAGAGACCACTTGAATTCTTCCATTAAATACCCAGATGGTTTCTTTTTATTTTTTTTGTCACTGATGACTATTACTTTAAAAAAAAAAACTACTCCATCAAAATGTCAATATCTTCTGCGATAACTATCCAAAACACTTAAACTCTTCAGATGTGAAGTACCTCAAAATGCACTTTGCATTTCACCGAAGAAACGATTGTGCATCCATATTTCACGCTTTTATTCCAAAAGTCATGGGGTTATTTTATCATGATGTTTTATTTTGAGTGGATCCCAGCATTTTACTGTACAAGCATATAGACAGCGAAATAATGGAGAAATAGTAGACGAACAAAGAATGCCCTTAATGTAAAATGGTAAGCATGAGACGTAATGTTGAAAAAAAATAGCAAAGGGTTTTTATTCCTGAGTCTGTGATAATACTGATTGGGGCACTATCCCACAGAAACTCCAATTGACTTAAATGGGAGTGCCCGTGCGAGAATGCACAGATCGGCACTATTGCAGTTTAATGAATAATCCAAGTGTTTATTATAGAATAATAAATACAATATTTGCTGTCGCATATTTTAGACACAAGTAAGAAACCCTTGGGTGCATTTAGATGTAATCCACAGGTCCCCATTGCTTTCTTCGCCCCATTTTTACATGCTATACAGGAGATATAGCATGCAAGCAAGGATTCAGGATTCAGGGTAATAACGTGCAAGTGAATACAATGCCCCTGTGCTTTTAGCTCCCTATTCATTTTAAACATGGCTGTCATGTGTTTTCTCTGGCGCTTTTACCTGCCACAATGCAGTAAAGTGCAGAATTGGTCATTCCATTCAAAGACGGCTGTTTTATATTTTTGGACATATCCATTGGAGTTAGGCCTCGGGCATGGTCAGTGCTTAGGCGCTGACCCGTGCTGAGGCGCGCTCTCGCTTACCAGTGAGCCTCTGCAGCTGCAACGAGAGCAGCTTTAGCAGGGGCTCGCGCACGCTTTCGCAACGTGCGGAAGCGTAGGTCTTATCCAAATTTTAGTTTCAAGCGCTCAAGGGAGCGCAGGGCCGGTCACGTGAGCGGTTCACCCAATGATGACGAACCAGCTCCGTGACGTCACTGGCCCGCCCCCCGACACGCCCCCGGACAGCGCGCTAACCAAGGCCAGGGAAAGCACCCGCTTTCCATCAGCCTCAGCGCGCCTCCACACGGCTGCTGCAACCCTGGACGCAGCCTTAGGTGTAAGATTCTGCATGGTCGAGCTGGTAGTGGTTGCACTGGGAATCAGATTGTGATGAGTAACACTGTGACACAAACTCTCCATGTTACATTGTATAGCAATGACGGGGGACCCCATCAATCCATTGGTGTCTTCCACGAGTCCCAAAAACCAAGCTTCCCACGTCATACAGGGGTTAGCCTGCACGCAAGGTTTTTGGATAATGACTAGCATGAAGTATAATGACAAGTGACTGAGTGGAGAAGCACCATGCATGGATATCCTAACTGTGATACTTCAACCACTAGTACAGGTGAGAAGAAGGTGCAAGTAAGGCCGCGGCTATGGTAAAAGCTATGGCGTGAGCAACATCGCTCGTGCCGAAAACAAAAGCCAGGAATGCAATGGGCATGGCCATAGACCGCGTGTGCACGAGCGCCGAGGCGTGGCGAGACAATTTTCTGCACGTCGGCCGGGTCAAGTGCGCGGTTCAGCCAATGAGGGCGAACCGCTCACGTCACGTCTCAGGCACGCCTTTGCCATGCCCCCCGGCGCGCATCCCTGCAGGCCACGGATCACTTCTAGTACAGGCGCGCATGACGTCATGCTCTCCGTAGCGCACGCGCAGCTGTAGTATGTCCGAGGCCTTACCTACAGCTCTTTTCATATTTTCATACTTGGCATCTTTGACTCCATGAAGCTTCTATATATAATATTATTTAGGTTGAGGGGAAATTGCTCAGATTACATGGAAAAATACAACTCTAAATGTAAAATACAACTTTACATTTAACCCTCAAATAAATGAATAACATTGCTACACAGCATCTTTTGTTTGGTGCATTGTCACTCCTTTGACAGCTGGTTTTGAATTCTGTGTATTGAATATCCTGCCATTCTTTAATTCAGAGATGGAATCACATTAATTCAGTGAGGAGGACACAAGAGAAGGGGATCTGGTGCCGGAGAGGGCTGCGTAGGCACAGCATATTGACCCTGGAAAATAGCCAACACATTCAAATATTATTATTTTAGTAAAATCGAATAAAAGTCCTCATTCTGGGAGATGTTAAATAAATTCACTTTAACAGAGCAGACCACTACTCTCGGTTTGCCCCTACCCTCTTTTTATTTCTTCGATTCTTCCTACCTTCAGGCAGGTGAGAACAGGTGAAGAGTAAAAGGCGATGAGTCTTCCTGAATTTCTATGACAGAAGCCTCAGTGCTACAGTACATCCAATATGACAAATTATATAGTTAAATATTTAGCTGTTTTTCTTTTCATTAGTGAGGATCATTTAGTTAAAATATTTGGCCGACGCATTTTAAGCTTAAAATATGTTACTTGAGATCACAATCCCAGTAACACACCTTGTTGACACATATATATGATGTGATGGGTTGGGGTTCTGAGCTTACAAGGGCTGTGTGTGTGTGTCAATTTATATGACACAAGAATGCAAGGAAACTTGGTATATATGCTTTATATGCTCAATTCTCTACCAGTGTGTCCAGAAATGCGTCGACATGCAATGTATTGTATTTCCTTCCCAGGAAAGAAGTAAAGACTTGTTGCACAATGCATACAATGTTATCATATTTACAAAGCTTTATGTTGGCACTGGACCAGTGGGTGTTCCTTGGATTGCATATTTTCTAATCAATAATAAAAAATAAAAATTATTCTCTTTGTGAAGGGAAGCTGGTAATCCCTCCTAAATACAGAGACACACAGTAAAAATAGCAGGAAGTCACAACACAAACCAGAGTAATATGCAAGGTTCTTCATCCACAGCAATGTGCCTAACTGCAAGCCTGGAGCTAATGATGTTCTCGTTCCCTGAGCATAGTGATATATGATTTCATGCTGCAAATGAGATATTTATGACTTTAATAAAACCAGTGAAAAATCCACGTATTGACATTTATATAAAAGCTATGCAAACGTCATTAAATGAGCATTGATGTAGCTAAAAATTACAAAAAGGAACAGTACAGCAACAGGGTGAATTAAAAAAAAATGAGAAAATAATGACACTGGCATTTGCTTATTTCTAATGATCATTTTAATGTAGAGGCGTCATCCATTCTGCACCCGACAGTATAACTGGAACATATCGTCAAGCATAGTAAATTGCATTGCATGCCTGTCTGAAAGGAGTAACATTACGGTATTTCCTCCCAAACTATTATCTACGTGCAGTGTAGTACATGCTTCTGTAAAGGGAGCAAGGACAATGAGATCACCGTAAAACCAGCCTGTTGGATTTCTGCTTGAGAATTTGTAGACCCTAGGAGACATTTTTGAATGTAGGAGATTACCCAGAGAGGTTTATAAAAACAGGACAGAAACGGACGTGGGAATGCACAATTATCAATGTGCTCGTGAAACAGAAGCATACGTAGCATGTATATTCAGTCCAGTAATCCAATCATACAAGCACAAGCATTTATATTCTTAAGGGCTTTCCTTTCCTGCAACAATGACCCCAGGTTAACCGGCGCTGTCAGGCAAGGAGCAAATACATGTTTTGCTGATCTTTCCCATACAAAAGTGTACACCCTATATTCAATGTGTCCATACAACGTTGAGACACAAAATGAATGCATAGAATACTAGTTGAAGTCTCTCTCCCTGTGTGTTCAATTTATGAAATTGTTTGTAAGTTACGAGGCAACGCAAGTGGATATTTACCACTTCATCTTCGGAGGTGTGTATTGCATGACTAATACATCTGTACTGATTGTCTAAAATATACAGGTGCAAATATGTACCGAAGAGAGATGCAATGTATAAAGTTTGCAAGATTTTTTTTTTATTACTTGATTTTTGGGGGTTTGGAAGTCAGAGGTAGGATCTATTTATAAGGCGATAAAAGGCTATTTAACTATATAAACTGCAGCAAAATCCGTGAAGAAATGTTTATAAAAAACAAAAGTGTTTACAGCAGGGCCCTGCTTCTCGGCGCGCCGCCGAGTTGGATCCTAAGTCGCGCATGCGCAGAACAGGCGGGTGCATCCGGCACGCATGCGCAGACCGTAGTTTGCGCGTGCAAACCGTAAAGGCAGAACGGCGAAAATGCCGGTTTGCGCATGCGCAGAACTGAAAATCGCCAGATCCGCTTTCCGGCGATTTTCCCTATACGGCGGGCCCCTGGAACGGAACCCGCCGTATACCCGGGGCCCCTGGAACGGAACCCGCCGTATACCCGGGGCCCCTGGAACGGAACCCGCCGTATACCCGGGGCCCTGCTGTAATTGGTCCAGTCTGGAAAGATGTTTTAGAATTTCCCCTAACCCAGAGGTTCTCAACTCCATTCTTCAAGACCGCCCAACAGGTCAGGTTTTCAGGATATCCCAGCTTCAGTACAGGTGGCTAATCAGGGGCTCAGTCTGAATGGCAGAGCCGCTGATTGAGCCACCTGTGCTGAAGCAGGGATATCCTGAAAACCTGACCTGTTGGGGGATATTGAGGACTGGGGTTGAGAACCCCCTACCCTAACCTTGACAAAAACATCCGGATCCCACAATATTTCAATAGGTTTTTGCTTTGCACATGCCAGTCAGATACGTAAAAGGTATTTTTCAAGGGAACCACAAGAACATTTCGATTGACGATCCACAACCACTTTCTCACTTGAATATTTTATTTTGACTTTACATGCGGTGTTAAAAACCCAAAAGTACAGAATTATTTACACATTCACAATACAACTTTACAAAGATATCTACACATTAAAGTACTCTACTGAACAGGATAGAGCAGGGGCGGCCAAATCCAGCCCGCATGGGCCGCCAACAGGTCAGGTTTTCGGGATATCCCTGCTTCAGCACAGGCCCCCCTGTGCTGAAGCAGGGATATCCCGAAAACCTGACCTGTTGGCGGCCCATGCGGACCGGGAGTTGGCATAGAGCAACTTAATTGAATGGTTACTTTTATATGCTGGACCAATATAAAAAGATACAATCTGCTTTTACCTTCGCACAAATGGATAAAGCACTTTTATTAAATGAATAGTTTAGCCTAGACTGAGTGTTAGAAACGTCAACATAAATACTGATAGAACTCACAGTACGATCTACGAGGCGATACAATGTTACCAGGTTAACAGATGTTATGGTTTGGCTTGTGCAGCCTCTCTAATGAGCCAGACTTGGGCCTTCTTACTATTTTAAACATGAACTCACATCAGCTTTCACAATTTGAAATGGATGACGTAGTAGATATAAATTGCATAACTGGTATTACATTTAAATATTGCCCCCAAGTCTCTAAGATTAACGTTTGCAACTTTGGCCGTCGGAGACACCATACTGCACTTTTTTTTAACCAGATACATTTTTTTTTTTACAAAAAGAATAAGCCGTTTCTGTTTCCCTTCATCGCGAGCGCTTCAGCGCAGAATAGTTCCTTGTAAAAACACATTTTAGTTGGAAGTTTATTTAATTTTTTTTAATAGTTCTAAAACAAATTCATCCTCTGCCTTTGTAATATTCTATGTTATGCTCAATAAACCATATGCTTATGTGCATCTTTTCAGCTAAAATAGCCATCTGTGTTGAACAACAGTTACAAAAAGGTACTGTCAAATCTTGGAAAGGCTTTACGGAGCTTTAACAGGTGTTGCATTAGCCCAGAAAACCTTATTTAATTTTATAATTGCGCTGATCTTGAAGCACGCTGGAGTGGAGTGTTTTTCTTAGTTGGCGGTAGTTTTGACTGCATGCTGCTTTTTGCCTTTGTGATATTCATCGGTCGAAAGGGCTTATTCAAAATGTTTATATCTGACGGGAACAAAAAAAAATGATGTGCTAAACGAGGGCTGGCCAACTGCAGTCTTCAACAGGTCAGGCTTTCAGGATATCACAGCTTCAGCACAGGTGGCTCAGTCCAAGACTGAGCCACCTGTGCTCAAGCTGGCACTGATGGAGCCACCTGTGCTGACGCAGGGATATCCCCAAATACCTGGCCTGTTGGTGGCCCTTGAGGACTGGAGTTGGCCGCCCGCTGTGCGAAACTGAAGACACCGGACAGACTATAATAATTGTGTTCTCATGAATAAGGCACAAAATGCACAGATTCAGGTATCCTCACACCTTTCCAGCACATTGCCATTACCTGCATGACCTCAGAAAACCTCCATACATGAAACAATAATAATTGCACTACTGCGGAACAGACTATTTCAGTTGGGACACTGTGAACTTTAAAAAAAAAAAAAAAAAATTAAATTTAAGGGAAGAGGAATTTGGGATTAAAATCTATTTGTTGGTATAAAGGCATACATAAAAGGATTAGGCTGCTAGCACATTAGCCACTGGGAATCCTCTCTGGCACCAACGTAACATGTATAGGGATTCAATTTCACAGTGGACAGGTAATGCTAGCTACCGTCTATGCCAGGGGTGAGCCAACTGCAGTCCTCAAGTGCCACCAACTGGTCAGGTTTTCAGGATATCCCTGCTTCAGCGCCTATCCTGAAAACCTGACCTGTTGGTGGCCCTTGAGGACTGGCGTTGGCTCACCCCTGTCCTAGGCTAAGAGTGAACCGCTGAGGATACAGGATCTTCAGCATTGTTTCCAGTGGAAATACACAATGTTGGGGTAAATAGCAGCATAACATTACTAAGAGTCTTCATATTCTTGCACAAGGTACCTTGTTAAATCATGTGGAAGGCAGAACAGAGCGAGCTCGGTTTCTGTCTGATATACAGTAAAACCCAGCAGAATGCTAGTGGAAGTTAATCATCTGTTTGTTCAGCCATGCTCAATGTAAACCGTCCCACAGCATAATAATCAGAATCTCTGCGTGCATCTGTGTGTGTACAAGACATATATGCACACATTTAATTTTATTTTTTTTGGCATACAGAATGATGCCGCCCACGATAAATTATACGTTTTAGGCTTTAGAGAGTAGCAGGGAAATTACTTGATCGCTCCAACTTTGATTGAGACCTTTTTCTGACACTTGTGTAAGAGGCAAGGTGAATGCATACATATTAAAACGTTCACATTGAATGGGATGGCTACACACAGAGGCAGTCTAAAATGAAGCCCATTTTTGTTTTTTTTCAAGTATATCGTATATCTTAGTACTGTATCAGGTTTTTTTTTTAACGGTAAAGTAGCCCCCCCACTGTGCTACAAGTCCACTTGGCTCCAAACAAAAGTAGTAAAATGACCAGCACTTTCCGGTTTTGTTTTTTTGCAAGTATGCCTTGCCCGTCCGTCCTGTGTATGGCAAAACACGATGTTGCCAAACTAAAGACAGTTTCTTTGGCCACTTTGTTCAGGACAGATTGGGCAAGCACGTCTCTGCCGTAAGAGTTTTTTTATAACACCATGTGTTATTATTTGCATTCTTGTGTATAACAGAATACACGTTTTAGTAGCTATATTTGTTCAGCTGTCTAACAGTAGTGTTTTGTGGCGCAAATGAAGGTTTTGGTGGCACGTCAGGCTTTATGGACGGTACCCTCTTTATTCCTGTACGCGGAAGGGTTCCATGTCCTGTATAACAACTGCTTTGTCGTGATAAGGAAGTCTGTTGGTGAACAGCGACGGGCGTTCCTTGCATGTAGTCCATCCTTGGGTTAGGACTTGGAGGCATATAACCTCCTCGGTTAATACTGGACTGTCTCGAAAGCAAAACACCATTTGGTGAGTTCATATTTTTCGGAAGGGCCGATATCGAATGCCTTTGTGATGAGTTTTTATGATAACTCCTTTGTGTTTCTAAAGATGTCATTTGGCCATTTGGGGTTGAAGGGACATCCACTCTCTTTGTTGGGCTATTTCTTGGAAGAGTAGACGAGGGGGAGTACAAGGATGCTTCCCTATTTGGAACTTTTGGTGGAATTTCAGACATATTTCCCATTGTATCAAGCATCAAAGTCTGATGAGGAGTCTGATGGCTATTCTGATGGACCACTTGAATATCTGCCATAACCGCTTTGGGGCTCCCTGTGGATTCATTTAAATGTTTCAAATAATCATTCAATGTATTCCTGGAATCGACAGAACGCCTGTGGTCTCTCTTACTTGACTGTTTTACCAGTGAATGCTCGATGTTATGAACTTTTTTGTCCGACTTGTGGGCATTTGAGTTTGAAAAGGATGTGTTGTAATCATGGGTGGCATTGGGAAGAACAACTGCACTGGGGATTTGTCCTTGACCTAAAGGTGAGTGAGGCGGGGGGCTGGAAGGAAAGAACTGGGGGCTTTTGAGAGGCGTCTCTTTCCTTGAAATGTTTAAGTTGTTGTGTGCCTTTTCCCACTGGTTTTTGATGGGTTGTAGGCTCTTTTGATGAAGCACTGGGGTTGATTCAGGCGTTGGAAGCGCAGCTAGTTCTGGAGGCTGTCCTTGATGGTCCATAATGATGGTCTTTGTTTCACCATGTGGTGGCAATTCTTTTCTAGATGTCAATATATTTGTATAGTGTTTGGGGGAATCAATATGTTGTTGATACTCCTTAACTGGGCTATCAAATAATCCATTCAGTTTAGCAAAACTTCCACTGGAGTCAGTACAGGATTGCGCCGACTCTGCATCTTTGTGTATTTTCCGTGATTTCCGTACGAACATCTCCCTATAGCAGTAAACGATCACACCTGCAATAAATGCTCCAAGTACAAATGCAGCAAGGACACAGGTGATCAAGACATTCATATGCACCATTTGGTTTGACTCTCCTGACTGCACTTCCCATCTTACACCTGTAAAAAAAATATATATATATTTTAGAGCAAATCCGTCCTGAGCCCAATTCAAACAGGTGATGTCTTCGGTACACTGACAGCTCATTAAATGTGTTTATCGTAATAGAATCATTTGCTTAATTTGCATTCTATTCTTGGTCTGCCTTCCATCAATCCCTGCATCAAGATGGGGAACATCTTGGGAAGGATAAATGATTAACTTGAAAATTTAAAAAAAAAAAAGTGAGTTACAACAAATATTAAGTCAATTGCTTTTTTGTTGTTGTTGTTACAAACAGGGGGGTCTTCTTCAACGGTGTAGTGTAAGTGTATAGGGATTAAGTGACTTCTGTGCAGTTGCCATAAAATAATAAAAAACCAATACAGCAGTGAAATTATTCTAGTAAAAATATTGGTTTCTGAAAAAGTTGGATTGTGGATTTAGATAACTTTTGTTATTGTATCAGCATGGAAACCATACATGGGTGATCTTACGCATGCGATTTCCAAATCCATCTTTTCTGGCAATAGAATCATTATTTCAATAAATTCTACTTAAAAACACATTTCAATATGACAAAGTAAAACTGCTTTCATTCTGACTGCAGTTAATACAGAAAACCCATTGTGAACAGATTGGACCTGCAACTGTTTTGTTGTTTGTTTTGTACATTCGTAATTGCTGTGCTACAAATGTAGGTTAGTCTACTATTTACAGTATTCATTTTGCTAAAATAAATACTTCTAAAATAAAAATGTAAAGTATGAAGATATTGTAAAGAATTAAAACATACATTATAATGTTTTGGTAGGCACGGTATATATCTTTATATTCACCTTACGTACTTATTTTTCTTTGCTACCCCAGGACAAAGCTTATTTACCATGCAGTTGTATAAAATCCATCATGACGACACACTCGCATGCCCTACACTGGTACCCTACATACAATATTAGGATACATGTATTAGATTAGACCTACAAAGAGAATATTGTGTTAGTTTATCCTGGTGCCATTGTTAGTACAGTAGATAGTTTAGTTAGCAACCACAGACATTTCTGAAGTTAACCTCTACTGCGAGAGAAACCTGAAACCCAATGCTCTGCAAGGTTAAAAGAAAGTTAGTTTACATGCCATCTTTCTGTTTGCCCGAGGAAAGCTACACCTAAAAATGAGTGGATGTTAGCATTAGAGAGGATGTTTGTTTCTGTTAGAGGCAAGGCCTTTGAACATTTTGAAGGAAATGCTCAGGGTTATCGGCAGTGTGCAAAGGAAGAGAAATAAATAAATGATCGAGAAATTAAAACCACAGAAAAGGGAACAAAAAGAAAACAATGTGACAGAAATAAGGTATTTACAGCAGTAGCCATCTTCTTGGACACCTGCCAAAGAGTTAAATAGTGTCACTATCTGAGGGGAGCCATATACTTACATACCTGTACATACATACCTGCACATACATACCTGCACATACATACCTGTACATACATACCTGCACATACATACCTGTACATACATACCTGCACATACATACCTGTACATACATACCTGTACATACATACCTGTACATACATTCATACCTGTACATACATACATACACATACATACCTGTACATACATACCTGTACATACATACCTGTACATACATACATACACATACATACCTGTACATACATACCTGTACATACATACCTGTACATACATACATACACATACATACCTGTACATACATACCTGTACATACATTTTAATTAGCAAAAGGATTAAAAGGAGCAGGCCACCCTAGGACAAAGGTGAACTAAGGCCGGTGGCAAATTAAAATAACAGCAGCAAATCGTGCAGATTGCTTTATCAATATAAAAAGGATTCAAGTATGTGTATCACACACTCAAACATCGGAAAAGTCAAGCAGTTAGACCACCCTGGGTCAGAGGCATGTGATGGCAGCCATTATATAGATATTAGTGTTAGGGTTATATATACAGTATATACACACATATATATCCCTAACACTAATATATATATATATATCCCTAACACACACACACACACACACACACACACACACACACACACACACACACACACACACACACACACACACACACACACACACGAATCCTTTATATTGATAAAGCAATCTGCATTATTGCTGCTGTTTTTTCTAGTTTATGTGGGATTCCCCCTTCAAATAGGGTCCGTTGGATGACTGACGAGGGTGCCCAGAGGATCTTATGAGTTAGTTACTCCTAATCACTACACCGCTTTACTTACTTTAAATGCGAGTGGGATAATACCTCATCGACATATACATTTCTCCATTTGTTTTTACTGTGTTACACTATGGTGTTCTATTTAATCTTTTCATATAGACCTGGAAGTGTTTGCGCTCTGGATTCTGGTTTGCAATTCAACTCTGGACTTGGTTTGAGTCCTCTTTGAGGACTACCTCCAGGACTTAGTATTAATTCTATTTATAGCGCTCTATTACCAAGGGTGATGTGGACCCTCCTGGGTCTGCTCCAGAACATACCGTGGGTCTGACACTCAAAGTTTGGGTTCCCTCACTTAGTGACACTTTCTCAATAAACGTATGCAGACAATGGCCATATAGATGGTACTGCTGTTGTTTTGCACAAAATAAGACAGAGATGCTTACTCAAAATATATAAACTGAAAATGCATTTAACACACAAAAAAGGACAAATAAAATAAAATGCACTGCCATAATGTCTGAGAGGAAACCTGCCCCAATGTTAACCCCGCTATTAAAATCAATTACTATGCATGGAGTATATGGCTAATATATACCGTAATACTCAAAGGGCAGCCAGCCCAGTTGTAGTAATAGCAATATCCATTCACCTTTTTCAAACATATGCTAAACATCCCTTTAACAGTGGAGGCATTTTAATGAATTTCGGGGGGAAACTACTTCAAGGAAATGACTCCAGGTTTCCCCTCAGTTTATGGTCCTCCCCTGTAAGGCCTTACCCTTCGGGACACCTGTTAATGGATCAACATAATCAGAAGTGTTTGGGTCATCTTGAAAAACAAATTTCCGAGAGCCAGTCATTCTGGGTTTCCAGGAACCAATCAGTTTAGGCAAAATGACTGGGCTACTTGTCATTGTGGTTACAGAAGACGAAGGCACTTCCATGTCTGTGGTAGCAAACAGATTTCCATTAAATGTGGATTCACACTGTACATCTTTTTATGGCAATTTTGTTTAAAAAAAAACCCCCCAAAACAGCATTTCTTACAAATACGCACTAGCAAGACTAGACATATTTGAGTCACTTGGTTTGTATCATTGGTTGAAATGTTACATCGTTGGAGCCCTTTGTTCCGCTTTATGCTAAATAGTGATATTTAATAACAGAAAGAGACATGTTCAAAGCGTAACAACACACTTGTGTAAAATGTGTCGTCGTACAACAGGATGCGGTATGAGAAAACGTGGCTGTCTTATCACTGATAGATAACAAACGGGCATTCACAAATGCATGGATAGGAGAAATGAAAGCTTGCTGGCTTTCATGCCGTGAAAATGTCACATATTAATTAGACTTTTAATATAAAGATGTGCCTCGGTAAATGATGATCGGGGTAACATGCGGCTTACACAAAGGTGACGTTCCAAGTAAAAAAAAGAGAAAATCCTTATTATAAGTGGGGTACATGAGTCGAAGCACAAAAATGAGGGGGGTCGCAAACTGCGAAAAAGGGAGAGAGAAGGGGGGGGGCGCATAAAAACAGAAAATGCTTAACTGAAAGAAAAGAAAAAGCAGTGTAGTTTTTTTTAAATAAAATTAATTAAACTAACCAGATGTTGGATCGCCAAATATTTTGTAATCTGGTGTAGTTGTAGTAGGTAAATTGTCTAAAATTAAAGGAACAGATAATCAGTGCAAAGTAACCAAAAGAAAGCAAAAACGGTTCAAGTTTGAACTGAAAGTAAAAATAAAATATCTTTGGCAGATTTCTACTTCTTGTATAGGCTTCAAGCAGTTATACATAGCAGGAAAAAAAAAAAAAAAACAACAACATTTTAATTTTGTTACTAAACACATTAGGTTAAAATAGAGGTGACATGTGCATTAGGAGTGCATTTTTTTTTCTATACTATGAAGCGAAAAATAAAATGCGTTTATTGAACATTAAAAAGGCAGATTCTTACCATGACAGTCTCCAAGTTGTGCTGTGTTCCCATACTCGACATCCTGCTCATATCCAAAGCTGCATTAATGTAAAACAAGGGGGGGGGGGGGGTGTGGGGGAAGAATATTAATTTATAATAAATATATTAGCTGTGCTAGCAAATCCTGCGTCAAGTGTAAATGAGAAATAGAACAGGGCCACAAGTTCAAACTAGGAAAAAAAAAATATTGTGTAAATATAGAAAGTCAATTTATGCTTGTTTGTACATGCGAATGGTTCTGTGATAATTAATATGATTCTCCCGAGATGTAATACCTTACCTCCCAACTGGATCAAAAGCCGATTACTACTTCCCATTGGGATTTACATTTTGTGTCTCATAAGCATTGTGTTAAAAAAAATATGGTACTAAATACACACAACACAGTGACATTCATTTACCAATAAATAAAAACATCATTTTAGAAGGGTGTTAGAACCAAAACATCCCAGCAAAACAGTAACTCTTCTTGGGTGTGGGTGTGGGTGTGTGCGCGTACACGCGAAAACAAAAAAGAATCCCCAAATAAGCACTCCTGGTATAGCAAAAAAAAAAAACAAGTATACATAGCGTGCCTATTTGGGGGTTCTTTTTGATACATACAGTATCATATGTCCTACAGCACCATCAGCGTTAATATTGTGGACACTGATATTAGTCCTATATTATAACTTAATATCTGATTATTAGCTACCGTAATGATCAGTTTCTGGAGCGGTTTCCTTTTTTGTTGGTATATATCTCCACATAACATAATGGCTGCAATAGTTCGTACGGTATACACAAAGCACTTACAACATGCCAGGCTTAATTCTGCTACAAGATTCGTGGTTTAGCCATCCACAGTAAGGATCTCGTGAGCCAATGCAAGACCTATAGGTTAAAGAAAGAAAAAGAACTCAACGTCTATTGCTAAAGGCTCCTGAGCAACCAGATCTGTTTGTCCAAAGGAAAAGCCGTGTACCTTTTGCATGATCCATAACGCTCACAACGGCTAAGGGGAATTCTGACTACGCAACTTGAGAATGCCACGAATAGAACATGGTGGTCTCGATCCATCTGCAAGGACAGGACCTTCCTGTCTTCTTCACTGTCGCCATAACACCTGTTTAGTAAGAAAGATAATATTTATATTATCTGTTATTTATTTGATTACCACATGTATTACTACTGTGAACCGCTATGTACATTAATGGCGCTATATAAATAAGACATAGAATACAATAGAAAGAAAATGAATAATTATACAAATCACAATTCGATTCCCAAACATATTTTATTTCAAGCAGATTTCTATTGCACAGAGAATATATATATATATTGAAGCAAAAAGTGGCACTGTGTGCTCATTTGCATGTCATTTCCCAGAATCCCTTGCTGCAGTGGAAGTGCTGTGTGCTGGGTGATAATGGGGAAAGGCGGGGTTGCAGACCTGCCTAAGACATGCAGATGAGCATACAGTTGTATATATATATATATATAGATACAGGCAGTCCTCGGTTATCCAACACAATGCGTTACTCAAAATGGCGTTGTAAAGCGAAACGTTGTAAAGCGAAACACGTTTTCCCATAGGAACACTGTTTAAATGAAAGGTTCCGTTCCTGAAGGCATTTTTAACACTAAAATACACCAAATATTTTATGCAGGCAATAAGATATGCAGCACACACATAAATTATATAGTGTATATACTGTATTATATATATAATATAACATAATAAATAATATATTATATAGTATAATATAATTTTATATAGTATAATATTATATATATACGCTCTTACGACGCTTTGCAATGTTGTTTATGTGAATGTGTATATATATATATACACACATACACAACGTTGCAAAGCGTCGTAAGAGCGTTGGATAAGCCATTTTGGCGTTGTAAAAATGAATATAGGTATGCATTGCATAGCGTTGGATAAGCCATTCGTTGTAAAGCGAAGCGTTGTAAAACGAGGACTGCCTGTATATATATATATATATCTATATATCTATATACATACATACGCACACAGTGTTCGACAAATCCAGTCAACTACAGGCCCGTGGCGACTGAATTTGACCCCGTGGCGACCTCCTCATGGACGCCCAAGCAGGGTGGGATTGGGGGCGGGACTAGGTGGCGAGTAGATTTTTGGGTGATTTGTCAACCACTGTGTGTGTATATATATATACACACACACACATACACATATATACACACACACACACACACTTGCCTGTTTCATGGCAAATACATTGAATCTGTTCTGAACGTTATCTAGCAAGACTTAAACATATCTAAAATAGACAATCAAAAGTAAATTAAGAATGGTTTCAATCAATAAGAAAATAATGGGGACAATCCCCTGTTTCAAGTCAAATATGTCACTGTATTTTCACGAAGAACCATTATTACAGAGTTTCAATAACATTTGCACAAATATACGGATTTCTCAAAAATATAAACACCTTGAAGCAAGAAATAAAAATTAACATTGATACCGAAAGGCTATACAAGTTTATTTTTCCACCACGTCGATAAAGGGGTTCATTTTTATTTTATTAAACAAGAATGGGTGATCAATAATAAACCACAATAAAACATATTGTTTTGTAGAAGACCAACTCGTACAAGAACAAAATGTATTTTGCACAATAGGAATACCTACTTTGCACGATTGTATGCATCAATCTCTTCCAGTAATACACTATCGTTCAGAGAAAAGGGGTTCGTCTTAGCGAGGATCTTCAATACAACGCCAGCTTCAGAACCCACAAACAGGACGGTGTAGTTTAAGTAAGGACCGGCTAAGTGATCCACTGCAACGGCAGTCAACCGGTACCTTTAAAAAAAATAAAAATAAACAGAGTCGTACCACGGTTATACAAAAGGCAACTTCACGTGTTCGTCCGCGAGCGTCATCCTACCTGACACGCGTCTTGGTGAACCATGGCTCTTCGATAACAGAAGGGACAGCGGAATCCATCAGCGGGTGGGACTTGATGAAGGACAGCGTTTCGTCTGGGAACTCTGTGGAGGCCCTGTAACCTTCAGCCATTCCATGCCGGGCGCAGCACCCAGGTCTGAAATAAGAAGTGACATTGGGAGATAGGTTCCACAACACAATGTAGCAAATATGCTCGGCTTAAAAAGCACCGAAGGCTTTATTATTTTACAAAGCGGTGAAGAACAGAAGCACACCCATTTAGGAGCGCTAAGATGGGGGTTGTGCTGGTATCTGTGGAAGCTTGCTTTTTTTGCTTGAAATACCTTGGCTTGGGCACTTTATCTTCAGGTACAGCTGTCCAAACAGAGTCTGGAGTCCTTTGTTCTTTAAATCGCCCTCTAAATACCTTCTCAATGTCATCCATGGTGAAAGCGCAAACTGCTGAGCCTGGGATGCTGAAAAAAAAAAGGGACACTCTTTTGTGGGGTTGTACACTACAATGGCAACTATTTTAGCAACAACAACAAGTAAAGCACTTTGTTTGATGTCAATCCGCTCGTCTCTTACCTATTAAGCTGCGTGGTAAATACACCGACAACAGTGGGGATTCCATTGATTTCTATTATGTCCGTGATAGACTGCAGAACATCAAAGTAGAAAAATGAATCCCCGGGAACAGAGCAATTGAGCCGGGCCTTTACAAATGAAGTCCAGTGTTTTTCAAGTACTCTCTGAGAGCCTCCCACATCATTTTTGCATATGCGTGCGACACGAGAATGCACAGCCTAGAAAATTGAACCAAAGCCAAAAAGGAGATTACTAGAAATCAGCGCTAAAGAAAATAAATCCACTCCCCCCCATCCTCCACTTGGTTAATAAAACATCACGCAAGTTTGTTTGAAACGGAAGGCAGCTACGTCTTTATCTGTGTCAGTGGCAGAGCATTGAAAGAAAGCAGACTGCATTTAACAGCAACTGAATGTCCATTTTAAAGCATCACTAACAGTGTTTCTCCACCTTTGGCAAAGTCTTTCACTAACCAATGCGTAAATGGTTTAATAATTTACAACGAAATGTCTCATGTAGCACCAGCATCTGCATTTGTGTCATTTACATATTTCACATTGGGGAGGTACGAGCTCTTTTGAAACTTTAAAACATTTCATTGTTGCCAAAATGCCAAGCGGTTCCTATTCAGGGTCGTTCTGAATTTTGCCAACCACATTGGTTGAATTTGTGTGTGGCAATTGAACGGAGCGACAAGACTCTGCCTGTATATTGCACATCAGCAGTCAAGATCACACACGGTCCGTCTTCAAAGATTAACTAAAAAACAGCTACGCGCATAATTCTTACAGACAGTTCTGTTAGAGAGAGCTGGAAAATGAACTGCCCCAAGGGTACTAGATAATTTTACAATTGTATTAAGGTTTTTGAAGCACTGGCTTGTTCGGACCGGTATATATAGCTTTCTAGCTTGTGCACTAAACTTCACAGCTTTGCTAACCCCGCTTCAATCTCGAACTGGGAACTCTCCCAATTCTGCACTTACCTTGCCTAAATTATTATGCTCCACGGCAATTTCACGAAAGAAGAAGTAGACATAGCTTCCATACTCTATAGCATGGAGAAAATGTGGCTCTGAAAAGCAAGAGAGACAAGAGGAGCATGTCAGCTAAAATGTACGATACACAAGGCATCTCGAGTTTATTCACTACATGCAAGCCACGATGAACCCAAATAGGCTAGGCTGAATGTATAAAACCGGTGGATTCAAGCTTAATTGATCTTGCAGTCTCTAATGCAGGCTAATGGAGTGGAAAAATGACTCAAAGGATTTACATTACAGCACCGGTTTTTTTTATATGCAGAATCAATCAAAAACCATTTTGCAAAAGGAAAAAAAAAAAAGTGCATTTAAAAGTAAAGGACTTTGCTGTAACTGCGTGCAAGATTTCGCTTCATCATACAGCAGTGTCACACCAAAAGGGATCTTAGTGCTTAATATGCATCATATTTCTGAGAAATACCATTAAATGATGTTACGCTTCACTCTCATTCTAAGTGCGTGATCTCGGTGTCATTTTTAATAAAAGCCCCGTCTCAAGTACCTTTTATCCATTTTGAATCATATTTAATTGTCCTCAGAGCAAATCCGTCCCCCATGCTTCGGTAGATGACGGCATCGCTGGCTTGGAAATCTGCCATGGTGGCAGAATACAACTTCCCATCTAAAACAGAAACCAGAACTCCATGAACGGGCCACATTATAAAAAAACGCTCATGTTTTTACGTGGTGTTTGGAAGTATTCGGAAGCTTACACGTACCAAGAGATATCAAATGCCAAGGTTGTGTTGTATTAGTTTAATTATTTTAGCAGAATTTGTGAATTTTCACCAGTTGAAGGTTCAAATAATAATATTTTTTACCAGGTTGCATTACTTGCTTTTTTTTGGGTAGAAGTTTGAAGCAGGGGGTCTCCGGATCTGAATTCTATTAATTTCAGCTCCGGGGGGGGGCCCTGCTTCCAGAGATACTTACCTCCGTAGGTGCTGCCGGTATCTCTGTGGCGTTTAAATGTCCAGGTCACGCGGGCCAATAGGAAGCCGCAGGGGATGATGTCACGGCTTCCTATTGGCTCATGTGATATGGGACATTTAAACGCCATTATGTTAGGCACACAAGTTCCCTAGGTGCAGAGATACTGGCACCTCTACAGTGGCAAGTATCTCTGGAAACAGGGGGTCCCCAAGGTGGAAATTAACGGGGTTCAGCTCCGGAGACAACCTGCTTCAATCCCATAACAAAAAAAGTATGCAACCTGGATTGCAGCTTTAAAAAAAAGCACACAAGCCAGGACAACTGTAATAATTACACCTAGTCTGTATTTGTTGTTAAATACATGCCAGATAATTACTAAAAGAATTCCGGGATAAGCATCACAACTTTGTAACGTTTCATCCATTGCATAATGTATCATTCACACTTCTATGTCAGCAAAAATATTACCGACCCGTTTTAAAACATCTTATACATAAACAATTTCTACAAGTATGTCTGTTCCCGTTTTCATGCCCGTGGCAATCATAAATCAATTAGTCACATACGCTAAATATACACTTAAAATTCGAATGGTCTTACCAGCAAAGAGGGCAACATTGGTTTGTTTGGCATCAAACGGGCATCGGGCCAAACCACTAATTTCTTCCCCATCATATTCTAAAGTATTTAACTGCAGAAGTAAAGTAAATAAACGTTAGGTCTGTATGATATTACAAAACCAACATCAGAAAGACACTGAATTTACGAACAATGTTCAAAGGAAAAGACCCAATCAACATGAACGATTATTTATATTAAAAAAAGTGTGTGTGTATATATATATATATATATATATATATATATATATATATATATATATATATATATATATGTATATATTAATCGAAACAGTGTCTGTGAGCGGCTTCACTGGCTTTGCATCTCATCCCCAGGCTATGTTTAAAAGCTGTATTTAAAACAGCGAGCATTGGCTTAAGGGCTCCATGTAATAATGGACTTGAGACAAAAGGTGGCACTGTGATCATTTGCATATCATTTCCCAGAATCCCTTGCTGCAGTGGAAGCACTGTATGCTATGTGATAATGGCGAAAAGCAGGGTTGCAGACTTGTCTAAGACATGTGAATGTGCTCACAAGTAATATATATATATATATATATATATATATATACACATATATACATACATATATATACACACACATACACATACACACACACACACACACACACACACACACACACACACACACACACACACACACACACACACACACACACACACACACACACACACACACACACACACACACACACACACACACACACACACACATATATTCCTAATACACAGAATCCGCAGCACTCAAAAATTTCAAAGATTAAATTTAATTAAGCAACACAAGCATCAGGGGGTAATCACAGGAAAAAGAAGCGATGTTTCGGACCTGACGGTCCTTTCTCAAGCTCCCCCAAGCTTTTTGAGAAAGGACCCTGAGGTCCGAAACGTCACTTCTTTTTCCTGTGATTACCCCCTGATGCTTGTGTTGCTGTATTAAATTTAATCTTTGAAATTTTTGAGTGCTGCGGATTCTGTGTATTAGGAATCTATCTATTTTTGTTGCTGGATGGTGATCCTGGCTTCACCGCAAGCACCATCACTGAGCAGATAAGTTAATTTCCTATTATTTTCCCAGCTGAGTGACCTGAACATTCTTGATGTATGTGTATGTGTATGTATGTGTGCATGTATGTGTGTGTGTATGTGTATATGTATATATACACACACACACACACACACACACACACACACACACACACACACACACACACACACACACACACACACACACACACACACACACACACACACTTTGTTTCTTCAGCCTAAACAAAGACAAAAAAAAGAAAGCCCTGGTAAATTGCCTTTATACTTACTCTATAGTATCTGCACATGGGATTGAAGGCGTTTGTACCACAAACAAATACCATCTCGTCATTTCTTGGAACAAAAACCTTGATGTAGTTATGGCATTCATCCTAAACCAGAAAAACATGGATCAACAACACAAAGCTCCACTCACTTTAAGCTTTTGAACGTTAGTCCACAAGACGTTATGCCTGTAAATCAGGGATGGCCAACTCCAGTCCTCAAGGGTCACCAACAGGTCAGGTTTTAAGGATACCCCTGCTTCAGCGCAGGTGGCTCAATCAATCCCAGCTTCAGCACAGGTGGCTCAATCAGTGGTTCGATTGAGCCACCTGTGCCGACACAGGAATATCCATAATACCTGGCCTGTTGGTGCCCTTGAGGACTGGAGTGGGCCACGCCTGCTGTAAATACTCACCTTGCGTTTACCTTTCATAGCACAGTTCTTTCTGTCTGCTTGGCCTGATCTCCACGTCAACCTCTGTTAAAACCAAAAACAAAACAGAATATATTCGTTGACATGCATTTTTTTCTTTTTACATGTGTGTACGTGCACGTATGTGTGTGTGTGTGTGTGTGTGTGTACACACTTAGTTAAGTTATGGTGGGTACAAAAAGTGACAAAAACACTCCACAGCAAAGCCTATAGGGACAAAAACACTCCACAGCAAAGCCTATAGGGGAACCATGTTGAATGGTTTGGAAGCAAAAGGTGGCACTGTGTGCTCATTTGCATGTCATTTCCCAGAATCCCTTGCTGCAGTGGAAGTGCTGTGTGCTGGGTGATTATGGTGAAAGGCGGGGTTGCAGACATGTCTAAGACATGCAAATGAGCATACAGTAATATTTCCATTTGAGATATATAGATATATAGATATATAAATAAAAACAACCAAAACACGCTTTTATGACAACTAACAGACGACCATAAAAAGGTCACTTACTCTGCTGGGTGTTACTTCTGCCTTCGGTATGTCATTTAAATTTACAGCATAAACCTGATCCCTGTTGAAAAGAAAGAAACAAGCAACTTCAGGAAACAGAGAAAAGTGCTGCCTTTCGATGTATTCATGCATAGCATGACAAATCTATTTCCAAGGCCCTTGTCAGACAAAGCACATGTTCAGCCCTGCTGCATTTCTTTGCCTGGATAAAAGGAGGTTACAGAGGGATTACATTTTTTCCCCTCTGTTTCAGAGTATCACTTTCATTTAGAGGTAGCGCAATCCAACCTTTTCTGCCTATGTTTTTAAAGGCTAACTCTGATGTGTTTATCCAGCAGCAGAGTAAAACAGGCAGTCTGCATGGAAATTCCTTAGACATATTTCTTAAGTCCCAAACACAGTGTTTTTTAACCTTTTTTTTGGTTAAGGAACCCTATAATTGTATTGTGCAATTCTGAGGAACCCCAACCCTCTCTAATAGTGCTCCCGATATCAGATGCATTGTAAGGAACCCCGACCCTCTATAATAGCATGCCTGAGATCTGATGCATTGTAAGGAACCCCAACCCTCTCTAATAGCGCGTCTGAGATCTGATGCATTGTAAGGAACCCCAACCCTCTCTAATAGCACGTCTGAGATCTGATGCATTGTAAGGAACCCCGACCCTCTATAATAGCGCCTCAGATTAGATGCATTGTAAATTCTTCTGTATTTGGTACTATTTTCAAATGACCTAAAAATTGCTAGGAACCGTTTAGGGGTACCCAGGGAACCCCTGTTGAAAAACTCTGCCCATTCATGTTATTTTAAGGTGAGAGGGACCTGTATTACTAGTGAGATATGTAGTAACAAAATGAGGGAATAGGCGGGTATGATACCTTTTATTGGACCAACAAGTAGTTGATATCTGTATGTTACAAGCTTTCCAACCTCTCAGGGGCCTTCATCGGGTTACCCTGATCCCGAAAGGTTGGAAGGTTTGTAACATTCCAACTACTTGTTGGTCCAATAAAAAGGTATCATACCACCTATTCCCTCGCTCTCCTTTACTACTACATGGAAGAGAGGACCAGCACGGCCCCCCACCCGTGCGATATGCAAGCTGAGCTATGACACTTCATCGAGATTTACAAGAAAGCAGAAACATATTGTTATTAGTTCCTCTTTATGCGCAGAACGCAGAATGTCAGTGAGATTGCTCTCTCCTATCCTTTATATAAGCCTCTTCGCATGCTTTAAAAAAAAAAAAATACACATCTTAACAGAAAAAGAAACTCATTTGATTCAAATAAACAGATTCAAAAGGAAATTACCTGCCAGCAACATAAAGTGTGTCTCGAATTTTCAACATCAGTTGAAAGTCCAGGCTGTGTTGGGATTCATTGCCTGAAGGGCGTCCTCTAAATACTGGATATTGCCTTGAATCTGCAAGTTAAAATGGGATACACCATCACTCTGGATTACAGAGCTAAAGAATCAATATACAGCATTGATTAGCTGTATATACTAGGTGTAGAAGGGTTTAAACTAAATCCCTATAGCACGGTCTTGAATATAAATGAATGCAATACGGCCAATGTCATCAAATGTTACTCTGTTTCCTTTCAAATGACGTGTGGCCTTTCAGAAGGACCTGGTTTTTGAAGGACTACAAAGTTGCACTCGCAACTGATCCCTTAATATAATACAGTGAATGGGTTACTTACAGTGATAGTCCACAACATTAATCGGCTCATCGTCTTCAGGAAAGCTAACTGATAAAGCCAGCGATGCCGTTAGGAGCACCACCCCAGCATGAAGCAGGTGGAGCCTCATGGTTTGCCCAATGGTTAACACTTCCTCTTGAGAACTGATTATACCTGCAAAGAAATACAAACATTCATTCAAATTAACCTTTGTATATACACCCAGGGAAAATTGAAGGAGCAGGTGCTTCCCCCCCCCCCCCCCAAAAAAAAAGAATTTGTTCCACCTGAGTGGGAAGCAGGGGCTCCCCAGAGCTGCTGCATTAATTTCCACTCCGGGGACCCCTTGCTTCCCGAGATACCTCTGTAGGGTGGGTGCTGGTAGCAGCTTCGTAGGTTTAAATGTCCTTATCATGTGGGCCATTAAGAATCCGCAAGGGATGACATCACAGCTTCCTATTGGCTCGTGTGACAAGGGAGCCCCAGAGCTGAAATTAACATAGTTCAGCTCTGGAGACCGCGGCTTCAATCCTATAACTATATATATATATAAAAAATGTAAAAAGGAAAGCAGGATTGCTGCTTTAAAGCTACATTTTAAATGGTCGTTAGACAACCTAGAAAGTGGTTTGGTCAATGCCATGAAGAAATAAGTATCATAGAAGATAACGGTCAACAATGCTACAGCATCATATCAATCATTAGCTATTGTGCATTTATAGTAGTGGAGGAAATAAGTGAAGTACAGGTAGTCCTCGTTATCCAACGTTTCACTTTACAATGAATGGCATATCCAACGCATTACAATGCAACCCTAAGGGCTGTTTTTCGACGCCAGAATGAGTTATCCAACGCCTGAATGCGTTATCCAACGCTCACCACCACTGATTAACATGGGACTCGCTTTACAACGGTTTCACCATCCAACGCTACTTCCAGAACGGATTCCGTTGGATAACCGAGGACTGCCTGTAATTGCTCGTTTATTCACTGCCTTGTGTAAAGAAACCTTCCAGACCAGTGGTCTTCAAACCTCTCTTACAGGACCACTGTCTCCACTAACACGTGTATAAATACGACATTGGTTTGGTGTCTGGCTCCGCACAATAAGTGGTTTCAGAACCGCTGCCTCAGGCCTCGGATATAGTAGGCGAGCGCGTGACGGAGTGCATGGCGTCGCGCACGCCTGTAAAAGAAGTGATCCGTGGCCTTTGGGTTTTGAGCGACATGCACGACAGGGAGGCGTGGCCGTGACATCACATGAAGGGTTCGCCCTCATTGGCTGAACCGCTCACGGGACCCGGCCGTCCCGCGACAATTTAAAAAAATAATTGTCGGCTCAAAACTTGCGCACTTTATGGCCTGTCCCAGAGGTACGGCCTTTTGCGCGTGGTCGTGCAGAGTATGGACGCGGCCTTAGGCTGCGGCCAGGCAGGGAGCGAGCGGGCGCTCGTGCATGTGACGTCACACGCTCTGCTTGGCCGGCGGATTTATGGCCAGCTAGTTGTGCACGCGCGGGAGAGGGGGCGGCACGGCCATGACATCACGGATCTGGTTCGCCTTCATTGGGCGAACCGCTCATGCAACGCGCCAGTGAGCGGCATAATCACATTTGCATGCCTCTGCAAGCAGCTAAGCACCGAGCATGCGCAGGCGCTCGCTCACGCTGGCCACACACATTGCAACAATGTGTTTCATCGCGGCGAGCGCCTGCTCAGCGTCACCCTGGACATTCTGCGCTGCAAATATTCTAGTCCCCAAAGCTTATTGCGTGCATGGCACGCTTCTACTTCCATTGTATTCGTTTCTCCCCACATTTTGCAGTGCCTGCACCGTACATGGTGTAACTCTGCATACATGGACGATCCTACAAAAAGAATGAATAAATAACTGCTAATGTTCCTTCCCCTCCGAGAATAAAAGGTAAGGAGGCGTAGTGCGCCAGCATGGGGATCAGGTGCAAGAAAGGTCGTTTATTGATCCAACGTGGCGGCCCCTTACTGGACCTTTGTCAAGAGAAAACCTTGACCAGGCTGATTTATACTTAGTCACTGTCTGGTGAGTCTTGCATCCTCTCCTTCATCCACTACACCAGGGGTGGGCCACTGCAATCCTCAAGGGCCACCAACAGGTCAGGTTTTCAGGAGATCCCTGCTTCAGCAGTGGTGGCTCAATCAGTGGCTCTCAGGGATATCCTGAAAACCTGACCTGTTGGTGGCTCTTGGGGACTGCAATGGCTCACTCCTGTTCTATATAAATAGCTTATTTTGTTTCATTATTGTTGTGTGCGCGCAAGTACAAGAAAACATGGTGAACTTAATTGTTTGTACATTGTATTATGTTCAGTTTAGTTTTCCATGCAGGCCTGGTGTTCCTGTATATTTTGGGGGTCCAATTCTCATTTTGGAAGTTGTGACAGTGATGTTCCCAAAGTCACATGTTAAAGGAGCAAGCCAAGCCAGTGAATTTTATTGAATTTTTTTTTAATGTCATAGGACAAGCTTTCGAGAGTTCTCCTCTCTGCCTCAGGTCAGCAATACTGGTTTTCAAAGGAATCTACAGTATGGCTAAAACAGAGGGTTGGAAAGCAGAAGAAAACAGAGATTTAGATAAGGAGGGGTGACAAAGGGATGTTGGAAGAAATTGGAAGGCTACTAAAATGGTGACAAGTAACAGCATGGAGGGGGAAGGGGGAGTTGTACTGTATGTCTTTATTTATATAGCACCATTAATGTACATAGCGCTTCACAGTAGTAATACACATGGTAATCATATAAATAACAAATAATATGAATAAGAACACTGGCAGAGAGGCAGGCAGGATAATTACAAACAATTGTGATAGTGTGTGAGAAACCCCATATCCGCATTAAGTTCTCTTGTTTTGGTGTCAAAGAGTCTTATCATTCTGAGTTCAAATGTTTTCCATTCTTGGGTGCGTTTAAACATTCCATTGAGGATTCTGATTTCTAAGTCATCTATGGAATGATCTGGTTGTGAGAAAGGATGTCTCACTGGTGAGCAGTATCTTCCTTCGTGGTGTTGTATAGAGTGTCTGTGCAAATTCATTCTGCCTGGAAGTTGTTGGAGTACATTGGGGAAATCAGCCCAAAACTTCAAGGCACATATACATACATATATACAGTGTTCGACAAATCACCCAAAAATCTACTCGCCTAACCAAAAAATCTGCTCGCCACCTAGTCCCACCCCCAACTCCGCCCCTAGTCCCACCCCCAACTCCGCCCCTAGTCCCGCCCCCAACCCCGCTTTAAAATAAAATATATAAATAAAATACATTTAATAAATTCCTAGTCAGAACAACATTCGTTTTTGACATAAATGTATTTATTGTATTACATTATACTACAATTAGTCGTGTGTGTGGGTGTGTGTCAATGTCGGATCTAGAAATAAAAGCCAGATGTGAATGACTAGTTTCCTGAACCCCTTAACCAGTGTCTGGACGTCGGCGCTTCACAGAGAGAGACAGAGAGAGACAGACAGACAGACACCCACACACACACAGAGAGCGGCACACCCACACAGAGAGAAAGAGACACAGAGAAAGAGACACACAGAGAAAGAGAGAGAATGAGAGACACACACAGTGAGAGAATGAGAGACAAAGAGAGAGTGCGACAGAGAGAGTGCGACAGAGAGAGGGAGAGGGTGACAGAGAGAGGGAGAGGGTGACAGAGAGAGGGTGACAGAGAGAGGGTGACAGAGAGAGGGAGAGGGCGACACAGGGAGAGGGCGACACAGGGAGAGGGTGGGTGACACAAGGAGAGGGTGGGTGACACAGGGAGAGGGAGGGTGACACAGGGAGAGGGAGGGTGACACAGGGAGAGGGAGAGGGTGACACAGGGACAGGGAGAGGGTGACACAGGGAGAGGGAGGGTGACACAGGGAGAGGGAGGGTGACACAGGGAGAGGGAGGGTGACACAGGGACAGGGAGAGGGTGACACAGGGACAGGGAGAGAGAGGGTGACACGGAGAGGGAGAGAGAGGGTGACACAGGGAGAGGGAGAGGGTGACACAGGGAGAGGGTGACACAGGGAGAGGGAGAGGGTGACACAGGGAGAGGGAGAGGGTGAGGGTGACAGGGAGAGGGAGGGTGACACAGGGAGAGGGTGACACAGGGAGAGGGTGACACAGGGAGAGGGAGAGAGGGAGACACAGGGAGGGAGGGAGAGGGAGGGTGAGACAGGGAGAGGGAGGGTGACACAGGGAGAGGGAGGGTGACACAGAGAGGGTGACACGGAGAGGGTGACACAGGGAGAGGGAGAGGGTGGGTGACACAGGGAGAGGGAGGGTGACACAGGGAGAGGGAGGGTGACAGGGAGAGGGAGGGTGACACGGAGAGGGAGAGGGTGACACAGAGACAGGGAGAGGGTGACACAAGGAGAGGGTGACACAGGGAGAGGGTGACACAGGGAGAGGGAGAGAGAGGGTGACACAGGGAGAGGGAGAGGGTGACACAGGGAGAGGGTGACACAGGGAGAGGGAGGGTGACACAGGGAGAGGGTGACACAGGGAGAGGGTGACACAGGGAGGGAGGGAGAGGGTGACACAGGGAGAGGGTGACACAGGGAGAGGGAGGGTGATACGGAGAGGGAGGGTGACACGGAGAGGGTGACACGGAGAGGGTGACACGGAGAGGGTGACACATGGAGAGGGTGACACATGGAGAGGGTGACACATGGAGAGGGTGACACATGGAGAGGGTGACACATGGAGAGGGTGACACATGGAGAGGGTGACACAGGGAGAGGGAGAGGGTGACACAGGGAGAGGGAGGGAGAGAGAGGGTGACACAGGGAGAGGGAGACACAGGGAGAGGGTGACACAGGGTGAGGGTGACACAGGGAGAGGGAGAGGGTAACACAGAGAGAGGGTGACACACTCACAGACACAGACACCCACTCTCACTCAGACAAACTCACACACACACACACAGTCTGTCACACACAAACACTCACCCGCAAGGCAGGGGGTCGCACATGGCAGCGGGGGCCTCCGCACGGCAGGAGGGCCTCTGCAAGGGGCCGCGCCCCCTCCAGAGGGGGACGCCGACACTGCAGTATCCTGCTTAGACCGAGCAGGGTGAGGCTCCGGTGAGGGGATTTCCCCTGCATAGAGCAGGCAGAGGCCCCGGTGAGGGGATTTCCCCTGCTTAGAGCAGGCAGAGGCCCCGGTGAGGGGATTTCCCCTGCTTAGAGCAGGCAGAGGCCCCAGTGAGGGGATTTCCCCTGCTTAGAGCAGGCAGAGGCTCCGGTGAGGGGATTTCCCCTGCTTAGAGCAGGCAGAGGCTCCGGTGAGGGGATTTCCCCTGCTTTGAGCAAGCAGAGGCCCCGGTGAGGGGATTTCCCCTGCTTAGAGCAGGGAGAGGCACGCGTGGGGTGAGGGGGGGGGGGGGTGGATGGCCCGATGGGAGGGAGGGGGTGGTGGATGGCCCGATGGGAGGGAGGGGGGGGGCGGATGGCCCGATGGGAGGGAGGGGGGGGGGGCGGATGGCCCGATGGGAGGGAGGGGGGGTGACAGATGGCCCTGCAGGGGCCTGAGGCAGACAGGCGTGGAAGGGGCTGGCTGGCGGAAGGGGGAGGAGTGGAAGAGCTGAGGAGGGAAAGTTGCTGAGAGGCGGGGGAGGAGCGAAGGCAGTGATCAGAGAGCTGGCTTTTTTTTTTTTTCTCCAGCGCGAGCGCGGGAAATTTAAAAAATACACGTGTGCTGCTTGTGCCAATATTTACTCGCCCGGGGGTTAAATCCACCCGCCCCGGGCGAGTAAATGTATACAATTGTCGAACACTGCATATATATATATACATACATACAGTGTTCGACAAACCTATACATTTGCACGCCCCGGGCGAGTGGATTTAACATCGTGGCGAGCTCCTATTGGCCCAAGCAGCACACGTGTGGTACTAGGTGGCGAGTAGATTTTTTTGTTCGGCGAGTAGATTTTTTGGTGATTTGTCGACCACTATATATATATATATATATATATATGTAACGGGTGTTCCCTCTGGCCTGACCCACCCAATCTCATATTGGCCCGTGTAGTCTAACCAGTCCCCCATTACAAGGCGTGTGTGGTGGTGCACCTGCAAGTAACAGGACTCTTGAGTCTCCCGCTTGGTGTTATTAGGGGATGTCATCAGGACAGGTAGCTGAGGTAGTGGGTACGAGTCCAACTTACTTCATGTGCAGCGCCTCCACCTCATCAGGATCTGTGCTTCCGCAGGGAGATGGTCCTGGTGAGGAACTCCTTCTTGGTGCCATCCACTGTTGAGTAATCTCACACTCACACAGTGGGGTTCTTTTTCTCAAGGACATCTTTATTGCATACAGGGATGTAGCAGACTGCCCCATGCAGCTGCCAGCTCTAGCCGCACATCTCTCCGTGATGTCCCTTTGCCAGGTACGCCCTCCCGTACTGAAGTGGGATTCCCTTTCTCCTAGGGAGATCACCGCTGTGCCAGGTCCCTGGACACAGTGTGGCATAGACAAACTTAATCTATCACTCTGCTGCCGCTAGTTACTGCACTAGGGTCACAAAAGTGTTACTTCCTCTCGGTACCTTCGGGTTACTATTTCTTCACCAACAACAACACTAACTGTCAGTGTTGTGCCCTTTATACTCCAGGGGGCAGGCACATCTCTGAGGTCACTATCCAGGGACTCAGAGCATACAGCCACTCCCTTCCTTACACAGGGCACCACACAAGGGTGTGAGGGAAAACCTCCATAACTCCCGTTGGCAGACCTGTATTTACCAGGACTTACTGCCAACAGGGAAGATGTATGCAGTCATTATTATGCATGGCTACATACTCCCCCTGGTTAATACCCACCGTCCCGGCTGGGACCTAAATTTGGTGTACCTTGCGCCAGGAAACACTGCAAAAGAACACACAAATAACATAGCAAACATCATTGCATGGACATAATAATGTAAGCCCAATACACTCACTGACCAGCAGGGAGCGTTAAAGAAAACAACAGACCACTCTATTGGATACTCAATAATAATGCCGAGGATCTGGCTTCTTCACCTCTCGCCCCGCGGCATCATGTACAGTCACGCTGTATTCTCTGGGTACTCCTCGCTCATTGCAGTATACTACCTTATGCATATATACACTGCGCCCTATCTTCCATACCCTCATCAGTTGAGCTACCCTCTGCTCAGCCTGTATCCCTTTTATGGCTCCCCCTCTCTCCACGATATAATACTGTATATCAGTTTTGAGCCATCTCTCCCTATTCTCCTCTATCTCTCGCATTAGAGGTTCAGGGACGTAAGGGTAATCAAGCCCATGGGACTTCCTATACTTCGCCGCAATAGCCCGTTCAGCTCGACACGACCTGGTCAAGCCACCTTGCCCAGCCGCTCCGGGCAACACCCATGACAGGGGCTCATCCGTTTCTACCGGATCATCCAACCCTGCGGACCCCTTAGGTATAACAAGGCCTGCCTGGATTCGATCCCACCTTACCCTTAGGGCCCTAAGGTATGACTCGTCGTCAAAGTCACCGGCAGCCCACCAGTGATCAACCACCCCCTCCCTCTCTAAAATAAAGCGGGTGCGGTCGAACCATGATACATACCCCTCGTACAATGGGGCCCACCACCTAGTCTCCTTCCGTTCCTCGGAGCTAGGATCTGTACTCTCTTCTATGGACTCCTCATCAGGCCCACCAGAAGACACCCCAGATGTACCCTCAGATCTCTCATTAACTCTTTTATACTGAGAGGTGTTTCGTACTGTGATACTAAGCCCACTAGGACAATCGCTAGATACAGACACTTGCCTAGACATACTCCCTCCTCCCTCCGACCCATCATCCGACGTACCCAAGTCCAGGCTTCCAGTCCAATCACCGGAAGGACCCCGTGACTCCCCGGACAACCCTAAGCTGGAACTGGACCCAAATAAAATAGTGACGGGTACAGGGGCTTTAACTAGGGCCTTGGGGCTAACCTTGGGTGTGGATGGGGTTTGGGGACGGGACCGAACAGTAGGTACTGACAGGGTTTCGACCTGCTCTCCAGCGATACCTGTCTTGACGTCGCCACAAAGTCCATCTTTATGCTCAACAGCGGAGCTTCTGGGGTTGCAGTTCAAACGTCCGTTCCCCCTGGTAGTAGGGGATCGTTTCTCGCTGCTTGACCTCAGAGGCGGCACCATCTCCCACTCGGGGCCTCCCTGGTCCGCCTTCACCACTTCCGCACACGCACGTGCTGCGACGCCATCTTGGGATGGATCCCCAATCGAGATCTCTTCCTCCACCATGACATCCGGCAACGCCCGTCTGCTGCGCGATCCAGTCTGGCTCTGGACTCGCTTCTCCGGCTCTTCCTCCCCTCGGTTCTGCAACAGGCACTGTGTCTTAGCACCTCGCAGGGTCGGGGTTGATCGACCCGCATCCGATCCACTAGTCACCACGGCAGTGGGACTCCGGCGATCGGGAGGTCGCGGTACGGGAGACTCTCGACTCCGCGTCTCCACACCACGAGGAATTTCATCCCTCCATGGCGTACCAATGGTATGACAGTCTCGTCTGATGACCGTCTTACTCGCCAGCCTTGCACACTCCTCATCCGAGGATTCCAGTTTGCAATTCGGCCGAGGCATCCCGGTAGGAGACCGGCGATGGGCTCCTCGGTGATCACCTCTCCGATGACTGGATTTCTCTATCGGAAGCACTAATGATGGCTCCGACTCTGCGGGACTGGCACTCTTGTTCCAGAGAGCTCCCGGCTGTTCTTCTCTTGGAATCGGGACATTCCCGGCTACTCCCACAGCCTGCACCGGTACGAATGTGGTCATTGGCCACATGTACTGCAGTCCGCAGTGGGGGCATCGGGCCTCGCTGCCCACGGCTCCGCCCGGCAGTCTGCACTGCAGGCAAAGACATGCCACAGTCTCCACACCCTCCACACGGATTATCAGGAGGCCTCCTGGAGCCGAATAAGGGTGAGTGGAAATCACAGGACCTTGGTCCACTTTGTCAGCAGCTTCAGCCATCTTTACCAGCGGAGGCACTCGTCTCAGAGGTCTATACTGATCAATGGCTCTTCGCAACTGAAAGGCATGGGCAGAGGTAGCAACCCTTCCTCCCATTTTCTCTGTCGACATCCGGTGTAACCGCAAACCACTCCCCCTGGTTGAAACTAGGGGGATGTCTCGTAGATTTGTAGGCTGACCCAGCACAGGTGCGGAGTGAGTCATAGTCCATGAGGGCGCGGCTCCAGCTTTCGCGCCAAACTCCTCAGCGGGGTGGAGTTTTCTCGTTGGCGCCAATCCTGGCCAACAATTAGCAAACTGCAAAGTTGCAAGACTTTCTGCAGCATGCCCACGCGGCGTCCCGGGGAAGCGGGAACCGCCATTTTGGTAAGCATTGTCCTTTCTTTCATTTAAGGCAGCGTCTGGCTGTTTGTTAATTGGGGTATAACAAAGTCTATTTCGTTCCTCCCATCTAAGCACACTGTCCTGCTCATTATTCTCAGGGGTATCATCCCGAGAACAAAAACACGACAAACACGGTGCAGCCACGGCTTTCACGCCATTCCACAACAAACTCACAAAAGTCTCTTCTGTAGCTTGTTCTTCGTCTGACCGCAATCCTGGACCTTCTGCTCTATGCAGATCCTCCATTCTCGTGGTTCTCTCTCTCCGCCATCCTGGACCTTCTGTTCTGTACAGATCCTCCATTCCGACAGGTCTCTCGTGATCGTTGAACACGTCTCTCGTGATCGTTGAACACCGATTCTCTGTACGTGGAGCTCCGCTCTGCGGGGCAGCTACCACATCTGTACAATAAACATGCCTTGTGCACCACCTTGTGTACCTAACGTAGATCTGACTCGTGTTTGCACTACCTCAGGCTAGGCTCACTCTTTCTGTGTCTACTGTAACACGTTCCTCCAGTCTGTGCTCCTTGGTAAGTGATCTGGAATGGAGACTAGAGTACTCTGGCTCTTCCATGCAGTACTTTGGGCGTCGACCTACTTTTGGCTAGCCTAGTGCGGACCCTTCCAGAATTCCTGCTCTCAGTTACCAGTTTACCCCTTCAGGCGTCCCCCGCTAGCGCTACCTCAAGGCGACTAGAACAGCAATAGCCCCCGGCTCCAGACTCACTAACCCCTAACGGATCCCAAGGCGTCTTTGCGGCATGCATATCCAGCATCTCCCTGACTACCCCTGGCTCCGTCCCACGCAGCACAAAGTGGCAGCAGACACTTCTCTCTTTCCTAATGTGTGCCTAGCAAAAGCCTGTCCTGTTGACAGGTATCTCAGCAGCGCCTCCAATTGTAACGGGTGTTCCCTCTGGCCTGACCCACCCAATCTCATATTGGCCCGTGTAGTCTAACCAGTCCCCCATTACAAGGCGTGTGTGGTGGTGCACCTGCAAGTAACAGGACTCTTGAGTCTCCCGCTTGGTGTTATTAGGGGATGTCATCAGGACAGGTAGCTGAGGTAGTGGGTACGAGTCCAACTTACTTCATGTGCAGCGCCTCCACCTCATCAGGATCTGTGCTTCCGCAGGGAGATGGTCCTGGTGAGGAACTCCGTCTTGGTGCCATCCACTGTTGAGTAATCTCACACTCACACAGTGGGGTTCTTTTTCTCAAGGACATCTTTATTGCATACAGGGATGTAGCAGACTGCCCCATGCAGCTGCCAGCTCTAGCCGCACATCTCTCCGTGATGTCCCTTTGCCAGGTACGCCCTCCCGTACTGAAGTGGGATTCCCTTTCTCCTAGGGAGATCACCGCTGTGCCAGGTCCCTGGACACAGTGTGGCATAGACAAACTTAATCTATCACTCTGCTGCCGCTAGTTACTGCACTAGGGTCACAAAAGTGTTACTTCCTCTCGGTACCTTCGGGTTACTATTTCTTCACCAACAACAACACTAACTGTCAGTGTTGTGCCCTTTATACTCCAGGGGGCAGGCGCATCTCTGAGGTCACTATCCAGGGACTCAGAGCATACAGCCACTCCCTTCCTTACACAGGGCACCACACAAGGGTGTGAGGGAAAACCTCCATAACTCCCGTTGGCAGACCTGTATTTACCAGGACTTACTGCCAACAGGGAAGATGTATGCAGTCATTATTATGCATGGCTACATATATATATATTGGACTAACAATTTATGTCATAGGACAAGCTTTCGAGAGTTATCCTCTCTTCTTCAGGTTAAGCAATACTTGCTTGACCTGAAGAAGAGAGGATAACTCTCGAAAGCTTGTCCTATGACAAATTGTTAGTCCAATAAAAACAGGTATCACCTAAGAACTCATTTATTCTGCACTATCGCAACTGGACTAACACGGCTATTTTCTGCTATATATATATATTGTATGAAATATTACTGTATGCTCATTTGCATGTCTTAGACAGGTTTGCAACCCCACCTTTCACCATTATCACCCAGCACACAGCACTTCCACTGCTGCAAGGGATTCTGGGGAATGACATGCAAATGAGCACACAGTGCCACCTTTTGTCTCAAGCTCACATTACATGAACAACCCTTAAAGCCAATGCATGCTGCTTTAAACACAGCTTTTAAACATAGGCTGGGATGAGATGCAAAGCCAGTAAACACACTCTCAGACAGACTGTTTCAACCTTGTGGGTCTCTTCAGTGTGAGGTTGGTTGTACTGGCTCTGCTTGTTTGAGACTAAGAGTAGGTATTGACCACACATTATTAAGGTTATGGTGGGTAAAAAAAGGTTGACCCCCTGGTTGATAGATAGATAGATACCCAGAACATACTAGAAAACGAGAGGTAACTCTCAAGGTATTACTTCCTGGTAAAACATTTTTTAAATAAATCAACAGGTGTCACTTCCTCCTACAATTTTCCAACCCTTTTGGGGGGGGGGGGGGGGGGGATGGAATACTAAAATACTGGGTATAAACAATGCATCTCAAATCAACTGCTAAGTAACTGTACATACATCTTACTATTCTCATACCATGATCTCACTTTCATTGTTGCAAAGCTTGGCTTTGTTTCACTCCGGTGGAGCACAGTTGAAATATTGCTACTGCCAATGTCCGAACACCTGGTTAAGCTTTACTCTTGACATAAAAACTATAGCCTGTTATAGCAATTTTAGGACACGGTTTTATTTTTTGTTTACCCGTAAAAGATTAGGACTGTGAAATCCAACAATCACACAATCTTTAGTATCATCCATTGGCCGCCACAAAGACATGCAATGTGCCATGTTAAGACTCTCTCCTCATTAGCTCCAATTTCATCGCCAATACTATCCACCGTGGGTGGCGTGAATGCGGCATGAACGCGGGAATGCAAAATTAATACTGCATGGAATACAGCAGATCCAACGACAACGGCTCCGTGATCTTTTACAAATACGGCCGCTGCAGCCGTACATAAAGTCAAGTGGCCACAACATTACAGAAAGTTTAAGAACTTTACTATGCAAAAATGCTATATTTTCATAGAAAACTGGTAACCATAAATGACCAACTTGTTGGACTGGGTCAGTTAAATGCAGGGAGCTAATGCATGCACAGAGCTGAGAAGTACAATGTGTATTTGCTAAGTTATAATGCCATAAATTATTGAAGTAGGTCGGGGTACTTAAAGCTGCAGATCAATATCCTTCATGTGTTTTTTTTTTTTTTTTTTTTAAATAAATCAGTTCTGTACTATAAGAAAATGCTTGTAGCATTTTTTTGTTTTGAAAAACAACTCTGAATTACATTTTTAATGTGTTATAATGTAACAAGCATTTTTTGTTTCTATAGCAACCATTTACAAAGTCACGTCCCCTTTCTCTTCTGGAGCAGGCTCTGGCACACCCCTTTTTGAGCCCTGCCCTCTCTATAGCAGTGCACCAATTGTATCTAATGACTGCTTGGTCACATAATTTTCCCTACAGAACTTTGCATCTTTGATCCCCTTCTGCTTCACTGACAGCCATTTAGTGAACCCCCGAGCCGAATCTTCGCCGATCGATCACAGGAGAACGGATTGATCAGCAACTTCGCTAATTACGTATCACTGTGTGGATGCATATATTAAAGGGGGGGGGGGGGGGGAGAAACCGGCAGCTTTGACTGCTGCTTTAAATGTAGTAAAAGAACAAAGAAAGGAGGGATCACTCCCAGTGCGATCACATGATGCGACTGGCGCCCGAATACCGGAAACAAACTTCACTTGCGCTTCGATCAGACTGGCCACTCCATTGGAGCGCTGAGCCCAATCTTTAACAAGACGTCGTACCTGGTACGTCACAAGGACCCGCTAAGGGTTAAATCTGATCATTTATATATACACGTCTCACTATGAAAAGGTAATGCATTTTAACATTTCTTTCTAAAATAAAACCTCACGGCGGTGCCCAGTATGTCATCTCACCACGACAGACACAAAAGACAGCTAAGCTAGTGACAGTGATACACTGTCAAAGACAGTTCTGTTTAGTAGCAATGGGGAATGATAGCCTGGTGTGCTATAAAGGGGATTTGGGAGGTATAGCACGTTATCACAAGCTGCTGCCTGTTATTTTCACAGTTTTGAAAGTAGGTAAAGCCATTGTTTCTAAAATGCACAGATATCAGCGACACTGCTGGAGGAGATACGATGTATCCAGGCTTCTTGTCAGTTGTCAGTTTTAACCACCAAGTTATCAGTCATTCCCATGTGGATTTACCTTACGATAAACACTTCGCGTTTCATGGACAGCTAGGTTAAACGTTACTCGTTAGAAATATATATACACATTTGTCAGTTCCATTTATTTCTTTAAACATGAACTGACATTATTAAGTGTAACATTTTCTGGGGTTGATATAACTTTTATTAACATGGCGTGGCTGTTACGTCAGGCCAGGTTATTTTTCTTTACCTCCTCTACAGAATGGGAACGTGTGTGGTCTCCTGAAGCTTTACAGCACCTTATTCATTTCCTGAGATATTGTCCAGTCCAGTCACTTGGTTTAATGCTCCCTGTAAGGCCCGGGCCATGGTGCCTTCGCCCGCACGGAGGTGCGCGGAGGCTGGTCAGTGAGCGGGTGCTTAGCTGGCCATGGTGGACAGGCCGTATGAGTCGTGCCTGGGGGCGTCATGGAACTGGTTCGCCCTCATTGGGCGAACCGCTCACGTGACCGGCCGGTCGCGCCAAGAAATCAGTTTGAACTGATTTCTTGCGCAACGTGCGCCCCCTCCCGCTACCGCCGGCACCCCGCATGGATGCGAACAAAGGCAGTCTGTTCGCTCAGCACGCGGACGCGTTCGCACGGTCTGCTATACCATGGCCCCAGCCTAAGGAAAACAAAATGGCCTGAGACTTGGCAGCCAATAGAAAGCCACATTATTGATTTGTGTCTTCCTATTGGACAGCCATTTAAATCCCCTTTTCAAGAACCAGGAAGTAAATACTAGCAACTTCCCCTGTAAATGTCTCATGCAATAAAATACCAGTCTAAAACATAAATACAATTTCAGCCCTGTAAACAAAAAGGGGGAATTTCTGCTCTTATTTACCTATTTTCACAGGTTGAAAAAAAATAACCCATCAAAAATGTAGGAGCCAGATAGAATTTTTAGGAGCCAGCATTTGGTAAAGAGCAGGTGATGGCTGTCAGTCCCCGCCCCCCCCCCCCAGCTCTGTGTGCATCTGTGTCTCATACTGCCAGTCTCACTCACTAATGCACACTCCTCCCCCACACTATGGACCCGGATACTAAGCACTACGCTTCGCCTAGCTCCCCCTCCTGCCGGTCACAAGTTAACTTAAGGGACATGATCCAGGTGCCCTGCACCTCCCTCCCCCAGGTTGCCCCTTCTCTCTCCCTTCCCCCACTCCCCCCCCCAGACTAACCGGCACGTCACCAGTCAGTCACCACCGTGGCCGGTATCAGCGCTTCCAGACCTGCTCACGTTAGTAAAGCATTATTTCGCGTGTTGTTACCGGTCGCAAAAGTGACAGGTCAGGCGACGCTGCTAGCACCAGGATTTTTCCGTCCCTGTGAGTATTATGTCTGGACATCAATGAGATGTCAGTTCCATTAGCGTTCCAGTGATTATAATTGGCCTGCCATTGGCAGTGGGCAGACGGCTGCTATTTTGCGCCCTGATTTTTACATATTATGAATCGCTCTCAGCACAAAAAAAGAATAAAACGTCAATTATTTTAAGGCCTGAAATGACAAAAAAAAAATATGACATGAGAAGACGGTGTGACAAATTCAGTACCTCCGTATACGTTAAAAGTCTGTTGGTTTGTGTGCATGACTATGAACCATCATATTCTCATCCAACAGATTTAAGAACATGACATTTTCCATTTGTTCTTTGCCTCATTGTTACAGGTCTCTCTGGTAGCAAACAAAAAGGGGAATCTGGATAACATGAGCTTAGAAGAGATACATGAAATGGGAATTTATTGTGACCCCTTAACCAGTAAGAATGAACCACATAAAAACCTCAAATCATCTTCCGCCGGTAACAGGAGTTTTCATACGTCACAAAACCAGCCATCCAAAACATTTCCAGTTGTCCTCGTTTCTCCTGCAATTTTGTTGCCAAACGTTTGAAGTTAGACAAACTTTTTTTAAAAAAAGGAAGGTTTGCGTTCCCCCCCCCCCCCCCCCAAGAATTATATATAAAAAAATCCAACAAATAAAAATGAAACTTTTTGCGTTCTCAGAAAGGTCTGCAACCCCGTCTTCCCCCCATTATTGTTAGGAAACAATGCTTCCACTGCAGCCAGGGATTCTGGGTAGACATGCAAATGAGCACAATGTGTCACTCTTTACTGCTTATCCATTGTAACCCTATAATCTTCAACCTGCCGTATTTAAAAAAAAATCCCCAAACCTAAAAAGAATGAGAACCACAACACCAGTGAAAGTGTCCACTCTTAGGCTGCGTCCATAGGACTGCAGCCGTGCGGAGGCTGAGGGAAAGCGGGTGCTTTCCCTGGCCTTGGTCCGCGCGCCGTCCGGGGGCGTGTCGGGGGGGGGGGGGAGCTGTGCCGTCACGGAGCTGGTTCGCCCTCATTGGGCGAACCGCGCAAGTGACCGTCCCTGCGCTCCCGTGAGCGCCAAATCTAAAAATTTAATGACACACGCTTCCGCACGCTTGCGGAAGCATGCGCGAGCCCCTGCTAAAGCCGCTCTCTTTGCGGCTGCTGGGGCTCACTGAGAAGCGTCAGCGCCCAACGCGCTGACCCTGGACGCAGCCTTACTTGCAAGGTTTGAGTCTAGTAATAAGAATTCTCCCACGCAAAACATGGCTCATTGAATTTCTCTCCTCACTGGCTTCCAAATAAAGCTCATGAAAAAATAATTCACAGGACTGCCTCTTGCACTTTGTAATCCTTAGGGGCTCCAGCAAAAAATATCTTCACTAAAAGGCTGAAGTGGTAGTTTCTTGTTCCCTTAAGCTGCAAAATGTATGTGCCGGTCCTTGAAAATGATGTTTATATAGCACTGTTTTTCAACCGATCACTGGAATTATACCCACAGCAATTGTAAATGCAATACTAGATTAGTCAAATTAAGTCTTTTTAGTTCCTAACCAGTTATATAGGAACTTTTCATGTAACAGTTAAACGGATTTGCACGCTGGCAATTGGATCACATGAAGATAGTTTCTATTGAAACCACCATTGTAGAATAAGGTATTTGGAGAAATGACTTATTTGCCTGTTACATGTGTAGCCATGCCTGGTTTGGCTACCAGTCTGCCCTCCCTGTCACGCAAGCCCTGGTAACTGTGCAGGCAATGACAGGACCAATCATGGGTTTTCCCCAGAGAAGCAGCTCCCTTGGGTGACAGGAGTGGAGGTGGGACAAGGCCTGTGTTCTGCCCAATCATGGGTTCAGACCTTGTATCTTCCTCCCACTGTACTTATTAGGCAGTGTCTCTACCGTTGATCTTTTTTTAATTCATGCATTTTAGTAAGACTTTTTTTTTTTTAATACTTATTATATATTATTATTTTTTTTGTACTTATTAGGCAGTGTCTCTACAGGTATCATGCAGGATTGCTTGTGCATTGGCATCCCCTGTTCCTCTTCCCCTTGGAGAGTGAGTGATTACCGTTCCCCTGTCCCTGATAGAGGGGC